>NC_057799.1:412791645-413010915 GCF_018294505.1 Triticum aestivum | reverse complement strand
AGAGGCCAGAACACAGTCTTGTTTAGATCTGGTGAAGAGGGTGAGAGATTGTGAATACAGCAAAGCCTAGCAATGGAACGCTGAGCCTCCGGTGTGTTTATATATATGTAGTGCGGCGAGAGTGTGGAGAGTGCAAACCCTAGCGAACAAGCGCTGAGGCTCCAGCTTATATAGTGTACTACATATATATTGTATTACGGACTGAGCTTTGGTGCCTTAACTGCACCTGCCTTTGGTTGTATGACAGGTGGGCCAGCCACATTTTGGGCCCAGCTGTCATACACCCAAAGGCAGGTGCACTAAGTTAATGAAGCTGCGTCCATATAGTACTCGTGTATACTACTAATGTATAGCGGAGTGGTTTTCTTATTCTCTCCATAACAAACGCTTTAAATTGTGTAAGTACGAAATGAAACTCTTTATTTAACGTACCAGTGAAGAAAACTACTACTACTTCCGATGAACTAAACGATCCCACGTCCTGGTCGCACTTCCGGTCCTTCACGTGCGGTACACTACCCTCCCATAGGTGAACAACCACACATGAGCCAAATTATCGGAAACGTGTGAGAGTGTGTACAAATAAAGAATTTTAATTTCAATTATCGGAAAGGTTTGAGAGTATGTACAGTTTGCCCTCTCTCAATAATTATGGTTTGTTGTGTTCGGCCTAAACTTGGTCAAACTTTACAAAGTTTCACTTCAGTCAAATCTAATATGCGGAGTAAATAAAAATGGAGGGCTACTACGTCCATCTGGATTTTTAGTCCACACCATTTTTTAATCAAAGTTAATAGCTGGACAAATAAAATTACAGGGGAGCTGAAGACAAAGTTGTGAGAAGGCTTAGAAATCAATACAAAACTTATGCTCTTAGTACCAATGTCGATCCTTCTTCGAGGAAACATTTGGTTCATAGCCAATTGTGTGATAAAATTGCACCAACGTGAAAGACGACTGCGTCTCCAACGCAACCAAGCAAAGAGCACTCATGGAAGACAACTTGTTTTTCGTCGAAAATCGATCAACTTCACCAGCCGACGCAACCATGAGGCACAACCATGAGCATCAACAGGTCATCTTGGTGATGCATCATCCATTTGGCATCAAGTTTGGGTGAGGCGCCTATGAAGTTCGACAAATCCTTACTGTGGTCTGTTTCTTCTCATTAATCAAGCTCGAGGAAGGAAGAACCACGTGGCAGAGGACAGTGAGGCGGAACAACAATGGCCATCCAATTTTGTGCAGTTCCACTAAAATTGAGGAAGACATGCCCGGGTATGGAGATACGCATCGCTGTTTGAAAAAATTATAAAAAAGGGATATAGTGTTGTTATTAATGAAAAGTACACCAACAAACAGAAGCATCATGATTATCTTGATGGGAACTAAACCAGGATACCCGAGAAAAAAAGCATTTCTTCATTTAACCAGTGATAGTATTAGATTAGCAGCAGCAATAGGAGCATATGGACAATGACCACACAACCACCATGTACTTTTTGTTGAAACAACATGTATACCTCCACCGAGGCATAAATCAGGACAACTTTTCGAGTGGCATTTCCTCTATAATAGTAGGTGATGTTGGACCAGATGACGAACCCCAGCTACTATACATGGGGAGCTGGGGAGTAGTCGCATAGAAAAAAGCCCGCATGCAGCGACCTGGGGAGTTGGACCAGTACAAGAAGTTAGACCTCAGGTGGGCGAGATGTCGCTTAGGCGGGCGGGCGCGATCTGCCCACACGACGGCAGCGAACAAGGGCGCGGAGGACCTTCGTCCGCACCAGCGCCGGCTCCAAGAGGACGGTGCGCATCAGCTTCCTCCATCGCCGACGGCGACAACGTCAACGCTGCACCTCCTCACCTCCCGCAGCGGGCGGGATTCGGCCGGATCTGTGACCATCGGTAGGAGAGTGAGATAGAGTGGACACTGTCATCTTGTTTTGATATGGAGAGGGTGAGAGAGCGAGACACGAGAAACCCTATCAAACAAGATGCTATGTATACAATGGAGTAAAAAATCTCTCCATAGCAGTGGTTTTAAATAGAATACGCGCGTTCCCGGAAAAAAGAAACGAAAACTGACCATGAAAGAAAACTCGATCAAAAACACGCCCCCACTTCCAGGTCGCGAGAGTCGTCGCATAGGCATACATAGACATAGACATGCATATCCGCGTTTATGTAAAATTCCATCTCCATCTCCATCTCCAATCATACTTGTCCAAGTGGCACATTATTTACGTTGTTAATTATATACGCAGCAATATTAACATACAACATCTCTTGTTTGCGGGCGTCCGGACCACTGCCACGCCTGCTGCTGACCAACTCGAACCCTCTTCATCACCCGCGCGTGCTTCCCGACCGAAATTCTCAGTGCCGCATTCATGCCCGGCCAGAGCGGACGCGACCTCTCACTGGCGCCGGCATTGAAGCGGCACGCCGGCTGAGAGAGCGTCGACCAAGCCGCTTCCCGGTGCACGCGACTGCTCCGCGTTCAAAGGTCGCAATAGCCGGCCACAACATGCATGTAAAAAGTTCTTCGGAGTCCGTGCTATAGCTAGCTGTCCTCCCCCAACTCGTCAATCTCTTCCAGTAGTGCTAGTAATCCATGGCACGATCCATCGACAAGTAGGCGGGAAAGTTATCGTATACTCGGTTTGCGGTGAGTGGCATGCCGAGCGACCGTGTGGGGTGGAGCCGTGGAGGAGGGTGAGACACGAACGCGACAGACGTGATTTAAACGTTGGTTTTTCTCGATGGCGCGATCCAACGAAACGAAACGTTGGTTTCTCTCCGTTTCCATATTTTCTCCGGAAAAACGGAAACTTTCCACTCCATTTTAATTCCTACTCCAAGGTTGCCCCAGTACAACATTCCATCAAATACAAAGGAAAACTAACACGCATGCTCATGCATCTCAATGATTCATAGATCATAAACAATTTTTACTTCACAACTAAAGACAAAAGTTGTGAGAGCGTGTACAAAAGAAAAACTACTGATGGGGTCACTACGACTTAAACCCGAAACCCTAAACAGGATTTAATTTCCTGGCTAGGTAAAACCTGTCGAAGGAAAGACGGCTGGCACCCTCGAACCATACGATGCTTTTGTGCAGTTCCACTAAATTTCCCATGATCATACGATGCTTTTGTGTAGGAGGAGCGCTCGGGCGCCGTTGCTTCTTGGGGTGGAGTGCCGGGCATCTCCCGTGCGGTGGCTTGGGCGGAGGAGACAAAGGGGAGCAAGGCCGTGGCCTCGATCCAACCTGGATCAAGCGCGGGCTGGCTGCGGGAGAGCTCGAGGTCGGGCATGCGGCTGCGCGCAGGAGGCTGGGAATGGAGCGGCGTGGAGAACAAGCGAGGTGGTCGGAGGCTACGATTGGTGGGCTGGATCGGGAGGGGATCCCGAGGAAGAAGGGACTGGAGGAGTGGCGGCGGCGCGATGGATCGATGGGACAAGGCACCTAGAATCTAGGGTTGGGCCTATATATATATAGCAGGGGATTAGGTTAGGGGCTACCTAGTCCCTCTGATTGAAATTAGACGGTCGAGAAAAATAGGCTATGGGCGTCCCACTGAGTGACCGAAGATATTTAGGAATGTTTGGGGATGATCGGGACGCACTGGTCATGACCGCCCGGATCGAGTTCAGGGAAGTTTCGGACGAGCAAGCGAGGGGTTTGAGCACTGAGCAAAGATATTAAGCGGCCAGACAAGAGGGACACGAAAAACCCGGTTGGTCTCGGAACGGACAACGGAGAGACGCGACAACTACAAATGAACTAAGAGTTTTAAGAAAACATGCGGATGCACTGCGGATGATGCAATGATGAATGCAACAAATAAATAAATCACACGGCGACAACGAAATACATGGAAGTCTTCTGGAGCGTCGGTCTCGGGGCGTTACAACACTCCACCACTATAAGAGGATCTCGTCCCGAGATCTAAGGACGGCACCGGAGAAAAGCGGAAGAGGAAGAGAAGAGGTAAAGCTAAGTTGCTTCTTTGACAAACGAGTGAAACCACGAACCTTGAGAGATAGAACGAACTAAAAGAGAGAATACAAGGGAGATGAACGAGATTGAAAACACTCCATTAGACAAGAGGAACAAGCAACATTATGAGAACCTTATAGGTTGAAAGACATGAAACAAAAGCTCAACGGACCAAAACAATATGGAGCCACACCGGTATAATGAGATAGCCAAGGAACAAGAATGACATAATTTTGACAGCACTCCAGTTGAACATGGAATGAATAGAACAATAACTTGACAAGACGGGAAGATACTTGACGAGAGCAACAACACAATGCCTCCGGAACAAAAGAATGAACGGAATGAAAAGAATGGAGAAGACAATAACATCTTTCTACCTCAAATGAATTTGATATAGCATCCTGAAAAAGAAGGACAGAACGGAGTTGTTGGAAAACCAACAACGAAAACAATAAACTTGTAGTGGGCTTATGGAAAACGTCTCAAAATTATGAGGTGATATTCTGCCACTAACGGAAACAATAGATTGGATTGATATCAACAAGGAGACGAGAAACTTATTTCACTGGGAGGATAAATGAAGAACTTGGGTCATTTATAAGCACCATAAATAGCAACAATCCTTAGGGAAAGCTTAAGGTGAAATATAACCCAAGATAACTCCAAAGAAGAGATTGATGGGTTTAAATATCCCATAGCTTACAACTTGTGAATCATGAAACATGAAGGAAATTGTCAAGAATGACATAACACCATCTCAAAAGATAAGGTAGAAATAATTGCACTTCGAAATGCAAGAAGAAAAATACTTGAACTCCTCAAAACAAACATGTGTTGAGCACCATGTTTATTTTAGAGTATAGCTTGACGGATCTTGACTCCGAGAGAAATCTTGAAGAACAATTGAAGAATGAAAGGAATCCTTGACGAAGCACCATGTAGAGCCTCCATGAAGAAATCCAATAATAAAAGGATGATAAAAAGAAAGAAAAGTTGAGAACACAAGGTGAAGCCTTGCGATGATTTAGATGGAGCTTCGCGATGAGATAAAGCGGAAAAATTGGAACTCCGGATAAGAAAAGATGAAGCATCTCGAACCGAGAATGTGACCTGATGGACAAACTCCCGAAAGAAGAGATGAACAACTTAGAACTGGGAGATTGATACCACTACGAACTCCGGAAGAAGGAATTAATCACTTGGATGAAGCAAGAATAAGAATTATGTTATGCTCATCCTTCACCAATTTAAATTGACTACAAGCAACGGATTTGTCATACTACTTATGCGTGTTGAAAGGATTAAGAGAGATATATCGATAACTTGAGAAGGTCTTCAACGAACCACCGGCAGGATTTGGAAAGCACGAATGCATTGATACGATAACGACGGAAGAGGAATGTTGGACGAACCACCGTAAGGATTAAAAGAACGAGTGAAGAAAATGAATGCATCGCCAGGAGGAATTGGAAAATGAACGAAGATACTTGAGAGAATTTAGATACATTTGAACGAATAGATCACGAGCTGATTAGAGAATACTTGAATGATGCACCGGTAAGATTTGGAGAACAAGAGCTGAATGTTGAGAATGAATAATTCTGAGATGATGGCCTCCGGAGAATCAATCTGAAAGGACTCCTGAATTGCTCCGGATGGGTGAAAAGAATTTCTCACAATCGAAAACAATTATGCGAGGATGGCATCAAGCTTGAACCACGCATCTTTGAGAGAACGAATAAGATTCAAGAGAAACTCTTCTTCGGTCTTGAAATGTTGAGAATGATGACGAGAAACACCGCCATGAATTGTTGAGATACTCTAGGATGAAAATTAGAAAGGTTGAACCAACAATGAAAGAATTTGAAAGATCTTGGAGAAAGACATTTCACTGGTGAAAATTCATTCTTACGTCAAACTTGGGGAAGAATTTGAGAGTAACTCCGGAAAACTTAGAAGAGTCAGGTAAGATCCTGGGAAAAGACCTGTGGGTTAGGGCCCACTCAAAAGATACACCATTGAACGATTTAAAAGAGAGACGCGCCCGTTGAATTAAATGGCTTGAATGAGATAACAACCTCGAGATAGCTTGAACGGATCTTGAATGAAAAGACGAGTCTTCTGAGATATCTTCAGCACTCCGGAACAATTGAATAGCGAGAAGTGGATGATTAAGAGGTGCACCGGGATGAGAAAACATTTGAAACAAGGAAAGAATAAGATCGGGAAAGCTTGAATTGAATCCACCGGAGAAAAAAAACGAAGAATAATAAACTTGAAGCTTCGATAATATCTTCCTGAGAATCACTGGATAAGAGCATTGATGGAAAAGAATGGAGAAACTTCACATCAATAAAAAGGATACTTGATTAAGAAATTTGAGTACTTGAAGAAAAAGGGTGGGAGGGTGGGAAAAACAAGGCAACTTGGGTAGATGGAATGGATACCGCTGAGAAAAAAATAGAATTGATCTTGCGAATATTGAAAGGATATGATTAACTTGAAGAGCAGCACACCGGTTGGAAAGAATTGAAATGACAATCTCGATGATCGAAAGGATTAGTACTCCCATCGAAATATGAGAACACCACTTGGAAAAAGGTATGGAATCAGCACTTGACACTGAAGCAACTCGAATACCACAACTTAAAACAAAACAAAGGATTGGCTTGCAAAATAAGCCGGAACAAATACATATGATAGAGATTTATCCAATCCCATATCATGCATCTGTCGAAAAGATATCCTACGAGATACTTGAATTCCCACCTATAAACTCCCGAAACTTTCTGGTTATGCAATCAGGCGTTGGGGATACAGGGAACGCAATATATCTCACCCAAACTAACAATCCCTAGATCCAGCTGTATCCATCCGTCAACACATAACCACGATAACTCCGGAAATCGTGTACCTCAACCTTCGAAAAGCATCCGTTATACGATTTACGGCAATACTCCCGAACTCCCGCCCCAGTACTAGGTGGCCTCGAGGTGATCTCACCAACAACTGCATAAAAGAGATTTTCGATGTCGGCGAAACTCAGGTATCCAGAACTGCAACGATAAAATTGTGACGACAACACCTCGGAGCTCAACTCCCTGGGACACTGCCACAACCCCTAAATGTCAGGAGGCACCAAGAACAATGTTCTCGTCA
Organism: Triticum aestivum; assembly: GCF_018294505.1. Lineage (NCBI taxonomy): Eukaryota > Viridiplantae > Streptophyta > Magnoliopsida > Poales > Poaceae > Triticum > Triticum aestivum. The sequence goes on along the minus strand of NC_057799.1, from coordinate 413,003,741 downwards.
CAAAACCATCGGAACGATTCCAAGATACCCGTGTGATCCTAAATTTTTTTAGTGAAAAGTGAGGAGAGGAAAGTCAAAACATCTACGTCAGGAGGCCTCACCAGAGCGACGAAGGGACTGAGGGGTAAAAAGAATCCTACTCTCCGATATATATAATCCTAAGACTCAAAACAATTTTTGTTCTAGATTCAACAACGCCAGCGATTCGATCAATCAGGGGGCTCCTAAGTCGGGGATGGCTCTGATTACCAACTTGTAACACCCACGATGCGGCTATATCTCCCATGTGTCGAGGCACAACTTGGAGGCATAACCGCATGGTGGTTTTGTTGCAAGAAGGGTCATCTTCACACAATCACATGTAATGAACAAGAATGGGATAAAGAGTTGGCTCAGAATCGCCACTTCACACAATACATTAATAAATTCATACATCATTCAAAATACACACATAGACCGACTACGGTCAAATCCAAATGAAAAGAAGATAACCCCAAATTCTATATCCCCGATCGTCCCAACAGGGCTCCACTACTGATCATCAGGAAACGAAACATAGTAACGACCAAGGTCCTTGTCAAACTCGCACTTGAGCTCGGTTGCGCCACCTGCACTGGTATCGTCGGCACCTGCAGCTGTTTTGGTAGAATCTGTGAGTCACGAGGACTCAGCAATCTCACACCCGCGAGATCAAGACTATTTAAGCTTATAGGAAGGATGGGGCAATGAGGTGGAGCTCCAGCAAGCACTAAGCATGTATGGTGGCTAACATACACAAATAAGAGCGAGAAGAGAAGCAACGCAACGGTCGAGAAGCTAGAAGTGATCAAGAAGTGATCCTGAAACTACTTACGTTCATACATAACCCAAACTGTGTTCACTTCCCGGACTCCGCCGAGAAGAGACCATCACGGCTACACACGCGGTTGATGCATTTCAATTAAGTCAAGTGTCAAGTTCTCTACAACCGGACATTAACAAATTCCCATCTGCCACATAACCGCGGGCACGGCTCTCGAAAGTTTATACCCTGCAGGGGTGTCCCAACTTAGCCCATCACAAGCTCTCATGGTCAACGAAGGATATTCCTTCTCCCCGGAAGACCCGATCAGTCTTGGAATCCCGGTTACAAGACATTTCGACAATGGTAAAACAAGACCAGCAAGACCGCCCGAATGTGCCGACAAATCCCGATAGGAGCTGCACATATCTCGTTCTCAAGGCACAGCGGATGAGCACTCCGTACAACTAAAACCAGACCTCAAGTTTCCCCGAGGAGGCGCTGCAAAGGACTCTAGTTCGGACCAACACTCGGAGGAGCACTGGCCCGGGGGGGGGGGGGGTAAATAAAGATGACCCTCAGGCTCGCGAAAACCCAAGGGAAAAAGGCTTAGGTAGGCAAATGTAAAACCAAGGTTGGGCCTTGCTGGATTAGTCTTATTCAAAGCAAACTATCAAGGGGGTCCCATAAATCCCCAACCACATAAGGAACGCAAAATCAAGGAACATAACACCGACATGACGGAAACTAGGGCAGCAAGAGTGTAACAAAACACCAGGCATAAGGCCGAGTCTTCCACCCTTTACCATGTATATAGATGCATTTATTAAATAAGAGATATTGTGATATCCCAAAATATTCATGTTCCAACGTGGAACCAACTTCATCTTCACCTGCAACTAGCAACGCTATAAGAGGGGCTGAGCAAAAGCGGTAACTTAGCCAAGCAACGGTTTGCTAGGAAAGGATGGTTAGAGGCTTGCCTAGCAATATGGGAGGCATGATATAGCAAGTGGTAGGTAGCGCGGCATAGCAATAGAGCGAACAACTAGCAAGCAAAGATACAAGTGATTTCGTGGGTATGGTCATCTTGCCTGAAATCCCGCAAGGAAGAAGAACGAGTCCATGAAGAAGACAAACGGACGTAGTCGAACGAATCCTCACAACTCCGGAACGAAACCGAAGCTAATGAGAGAAGCAAACCGGAAAGGAGCAAGCAACATGGTAAACAACCATCACATGAACATGGCATGATGCACAATCAAGTATGATGCATGTCCGGTTTAATGATTCATGGCATGGCAAATGCAACAAACAACACTACAAATTAAGTGGAGCTCAATATGCAACGAGTTGCATATTGACGAAACAACACATGACTCATTTAGTTCTCTCTCGGTTATGTACCCATCAATATTAAATGTTATTAAACAAGGCGTGGGGCGAAGCATAAGTAAACTAACTATTTAGGCAAGTTTAAATGAGGCCGGAACAACAAACAACAATTCCGGAAAATCCTCATGTCCATATTTTAGATTTAATACTGTTCTGTCCTAAAGCATATTTTATTGTTGTTAAACATGCAAGATAGGTGCACCATGTTAAACTAGGCATTTTTCTACCCCATTTACATATAAAGAACATTTAATTTGGAGCTACGGTTAATTAGTTATGAAATAATTCATTTTAACATGCTATTTATGCAAATTAATTCAAACAGCAGATTTAAACATTTTAAACATGGATGAAAGTAGCATATTATTAAACTACACAAATTTCTGAGCATTTTACATATTTAAGACATTTTAATATGATGCATGGTTGTGGAGTTATTATATGCATGATCAAGAGGGACTTTTCTGTAAAACAGTAAAACTCTGGATAATTAGTAAATCGTCCAGAACTGAAAAAAAATATCCACGGGCAGAAACTGGCTGGCTCATTAGTGCAAGGCGGGGCGCTGGATCTAGGCTTCTCACCAGAGGGCTTGGGGTGCTGCTGGGCAGCGGCCTGGCGCGCTGGAGGCGCGGTCAACGCGAGCGAGGCAGGGTCAAGGTGCTCGTGCGGGACGAGCGAAGCTACTCTGCTCGAAGCAGAGCGAGCAGAGGCCGGCGATGGTGCACTTGGCGAAGGGCGGCGCGCCGGCGTGCGGTAGCGGAAGCAGACGCAAAAGCTGGCGGCATGGGAGACACGGATCCGGGCGGTGGAGGTCGTCGGGGTCCCGTTCCTTGCCGAATCGAAGCGGAGGTGGCTCCATGGCTGCTATTGAAGCCTGAAGAAAAGAAGGTCAGGGAGAGGATTCAGAGAGGGAATAGGGAAGGAAAGCTAGGAGCGACGGCGGGATAAGGAGGCAGCAGAGGCACGGCACTCTCCGGTGACCTCACCGGACGTGCGACGGGGAGGCGGCTCCATGGACTTGGCGGGGCGGCAGGGAACCGAGCCGATCCGGCCAGAGTTCAGGCAGAGGTGCGGGGCGAAGGAGAGGTTCGGGATGACGAACGCGGGCGGCTGCTAGCTGGTCTTGGCACCTGATTCGGCGGGGTTCAAGTCGGCAGGGTCGATGGGGAAGCACGAGTGTCCATGGCCGGGGTTGGAGCTCCTGTGCGAAGAAAAACACGAGGAAGCGATGGCGCTTAGAGAAAAGGTGTCGTGGTTTTTTCACGGCAGATGTCCTTAGTGTAAGGACTTAGTCGCGAGGCCAGCGCATCTATGTGGTAGCTTGAGAGGGGTTGAGCGGAATCGGGAGACGCAACAGAAGACGATGATTTAGACAGCTTCGGGCCCCGGGAAACATCATCCGGAATAGCCCTACATGCTGTTTGAGGCTAGGTCTCATTATGATCACGAGGGAGTCGCCGGTAAACCGGCTCTTTGTGTCTAGCCCTAGAGATTGTTTCTTCTTGCTTGTCGCTTGTCCCTCTTTGGGGAGCCCTGCCCCTCCTTATATATGTTGAAGGGGCGGGTTACATGTGAAGTCCTATTAGGATTAGGACTAGTCTACCTTCTAATACAAACCGGATACAAGTCCGGGTCTTAACTCCTTATAAGGTAAATATTCCTTATGTCTTTCCTTGTAAACCGGCCCACCATAGTATGAACCGGCCTTCATGAACCGCCCGTTGGGCCACCGGGTCTTGTCGCTCCTCTGACCTGCCTGCCGGATTACCAATGAATCGTAAACCGCCAGGTCCAAACGGGTCGCCAGTGAATCGTCAAGTCTTAGCCGGGTCTCAAGTAAACCGCCAAGTCCGGCCGGGTTATATTTCCGGCCGGTTTACGCCGTGGGGTATATCCCCGACATTAGCCCCCAGTTTAATTTGGATTTATCCATGTTAAACTGATCCTGTAAAACAAACACAAGAACAAATTTGACAGACTATGCTCCGGGTTAAGAATTCTTGTAAACCGGCATCTGATCATCCTTAAGTCCTTGTCATTTCCTCCTTCTAGAAAATCCGGGTCAACAAGCCAGCTTCATACTTAATTTGCTGGCACTGGTTTCTCACAGAGAAATATTGTGAAGAATAATCCACTTGAGTCGGCTTCCAAAGCGCCGGCTTAAGAAATATTGGTTTTGAAATACTTATCTGGTATTCAACCGGTTTGAAGATGTAGAACTTGCCGGTTTATCATTGCCAAAACTGTCGGGTTATAAAAACTGATAATTTCGGGTCATGATTGTTTCCAACGCCAGTCATGATTGTTGCCAACGCCGGTTCATGATTATTGATGACACCGGGTCATAATGATTGGTGATGCTGGGTCAATCTGGTTTGCTCAAAACTGAAAATCGGAAGATATTTCTCCCTTATATCCATATTACCTGTAGCCCCCAAGTCTTGAACAGAACAAAGTGATGATTTGAGACTTGTTTCCATATAATTACAGCCACTTTGAAGAAATCCATGTTGTTCATCTCTAGTAAAAACTGAATACTCCATATATGTAGCCCCCAAGTGCCGGGTTGTTATGCTTGCAGCAACCTGGGACTTGTAATTGCCTTATAAAACTTCAACCAATGTAGCCCCCAAGGGCCGGGTCATTATGCAATAATGAGCAGGGACTTTGTAGATATGATCATGTAGACTTGAACAGCAATGTGTAGCCCCCAAGGGTTGGCTTAGTAAAATAATACTGAGCTGTGATTTTGTATATAATTTATTGATAATAACATCATATAATATAATCTCCACCATGGGGCTTGAACCCACGTCCACAAGGTTAAGAGCTTTGTACTCTACCAACTGAATAGTGGACCATTCAATATAATGGATTAATGCTTGTGTACCTCGAATTTTTGACAGGAGCAATTGGTAGCCCCTAAGGGTCGGCTCATTATAATGTGATGAGTCGGGTCTTCAATAAAGTGCGCAAAAAAACGACTTTGCATTAGCCCCCAAGTGTCATGGTGCATGCTTGCAACGACATGAGACTTGCATATTTGATATAATCTCAATTTAAATAATATAGCCCCCAAGTGCCGGGTCGTAATCCTGCAGCGACTCGGGACTATTCCTTTAATTGTAGAATAAATCATATCCAGTGATAATATAATAGCCATTGCGCTAAAGCGACTTTGAAAACCTTAATCATAACACTGGTTATTGATAACCATAATAAAATCCAGCCATGTTGGCTATTTGAAGATTTGAATAATATAATCCAATGATTTATAAGCGCATGATTCCAATAGCGCAATCCCAATATATACTGGCGACTTATAGTCCAAAGCCAGGCCGGGTTAATAAACACCGGATGTTATCTTATCTCATACTGGCGACTTATAGTCCAAAGCCGAGCTGGGTTAATAAACGCCGGTGATTTATAATCATGCTTTATTCAACCTGCTTCTGCATACAACAAATTTAAAGTGTCCTGGCGGTTTACCGCCGGACGGGTCATAATTGCCAACATAACCCGGGTTTATAACCAAGGCTGCACTTAAGAATAATCAAATATGAAATATATCATACCTGTGACATTGAATCACATTGTTGGTTTTACCAACCTTTTGTAGTAAGGGTGATAACCCCAATCTTGAGTACTGATAACTCCTTCCATATTGTGCCGGTTTATGATAAAACCGTACCGGGTTGTGATAAACACCGGATTATCCATATTCGATGCTGGCGACTTGTAGTCAAAACCAGACCGGGTTAATAACACCAGATTATAATTGATCATGTATTTTCAACTTGTAATTGAAAGCCAAGCCGGGTCAATGAACGTCGGTTTAATAGAAAACATCATAAGCTTTGTCAATAGAGAGAAAACTTAGCAAAAAGCAAATGAAAACTTGTAGTCGAGGCTTTTCATGGGCTGCCAGGCCCCAAATTCGAGGCTTTTCATGGGCTGCCAGGCCACTGAGTTAAACCATTTCACAAAGCCTTTTAAGATGGTCCTCAATCCTTAACCAACCATCGTTTTAACATGACAAGTTCAGGGTCCTTTTCTGGAGTAACTTCCCAAAGTTCGAAGGGTCATACCAGGTTTACCTGGGCGGAGTGACTTACTTAAATAGGCAGGCTAATCCGGGGTTTTAGGTGTATACACCAGGCTTCCAAGCCATGGCTTGATAGCCTATTACAAGTGTAGATTCTTTGTTCATTTCAACAGCAAAGAATCCCCAAGTAACATTTTGAGCTGTGCTCAGTGGGTGCCTATGTTTGAGTTGTTGTTTTACAACACTCTCTTTGGCCCGGGAGTAATTTGGCTTTGAGTCGATCAAGAGGTGTGACTATGGTTCGGATACGACCAAGCCCCCAAGTGATGTTATGGTATTGCGCCGATCAAGAGGTGTAGCTATGGTTCAGATACGACCAAGCCCCCAAGTGATTTTTATATAAAGCTTTGATAAGCTGAATCAAGGGGTAAACCGGACACTGCTTTATGAAATAGAAGCCCCCATGTGATCAATAATATGATAGGCCAATAAGGACGGATACCCATGTTTGAACCGCGCATCATGGCAGCAGATCCTCTTCGGCAACTTTTAACTTTTTGCAAGAGATAAATTCTTCTTGAACCGGGATTTTGAACCGGATATTGAGAGCTTCAATGTTTTATGGGAGACATCTTTCCCTTAAACCGGATCTTAAACCGGAATCTTCATTTTCAGCCGGGAATTTTTCTGACGACCTTTAAACTCGAACTTGCAAGAGATTAATTCTTTTTGAACCGGAAATTCTTAAAACGGATTTGGGAGTTTCAAAGCTTTGTGGGAGAACAGACTTCCCTTGAACCGGATCGTAAACCAGATCTTTGAGAGCTTCAGTGAGACTGACTTCCCTTGAGCCGGATTTTAAACCGGAATCCTCTCCATTGACCCGGAACTTCTTCATTGAGCCGGGATTTTGTAACTGTTATATACTTTCTAAGCCGGAAATTTTCTGACAGCCTTTTAAATTTTCATCAATATGAAAGTAGCCTCCGGGACCGGGTTATCTTTCCCTCCATCGTCCTGGGGTTCTTAAATTTGCTGAAACTGGCAAGATTTGCTGAGTGATGTCATCGTAGCCCCCGAGTCTCAACGTGACTCGAGGAGTTGTCTTGAGATTCTCCATATTTGACGTGATATAAACCGGCATAAGTTGTATATCATTGGTGTTGATAGCTCGATGTAAATCCACAGAAGATTGAGGTGAGTGCGGCGGGTTATAAATAATCCCGTATGAGCCGTGTCAGCAACTCGTCCAATGGTTCCTTCCAACTGGCGATTTGAAGTTAACCAAACTGTAGTGGCGGCGACTTGTGCGCCTGCCCATTGAGCCATCCAGTGCAGACGGTGGTTGATAGTATATGATAATTTGCCTCCATTTTGTTGAAAGAAATCCGGGCTACCCAAGCTGTGACTTGCTCATGCTCAATAAACAGCTCATGCAGACAGGTGCGGCCCGGTATGTTGATGTAGACCCGGCCGCGAGAGACGGACAGCAAAGACGACCGCAACATCAGAGGCAGCACAGATAGCTGAGTCGGCCACGGTGTTATAAGTCAACACAGACAAGAGAGTCGGCCGCGGCATTGTCGATGTAATCCGGACTACGGGGGCGGCGGTTTGTGTTCCTGTTCATCAGTGCGACATGCGCAGTTGCCGGTGTAGAACAGCTATCGCACGCTGTCCGCGGTAGGGCATCACTTTCATAGTGAGCACTTGTCCCTCGATTGCTTATGTATATGAATGGTGGCCATGGACGGCGGCTTACGGGCGCGGTCGCTCGCAAGGCAGAACAGTATCGAGGTAGTAGATCCGCAGGATCCCCGATGGTTTGACCACAGTCTTTGCGTGGAAAAAAAGGATAACTGGTCCATGATTGCTTCCTCGGTGACTTGTGGTTTCTCTGTTAATATTGCCAATTTGAGGCAACGGAACGAATTAGAACCCTAATTTTCACCAATCACAAATCTAAGCCGACGAACTTGATGCTGATGCAGATCTTTCCAGACCGGCTCTTCTTCAACTAGATAATTGCAAACTCCTCAATCCCTGAGAGAGATCCCTCCAAGAACTCAACACCACCGTGTGCAGGCCCCACGGTGGGCGCCAACTGTCGTGGTTTTGTCACGCCAGATGTCCTTAGTGTCAGGACGTAGTCGCGAGGCGAGTGCATCTATGTGGTAGCTTGAGAGGGGTTGAGCGGAATCGGGAGATGCAACACAAGACAAGGATTTAGACAGCTTCGGGCCCCGGGAAGCATCATCCGGAATAGCCCTACATGCTGTTTGAGGCTAGGTATCATTATGATCACGAGGGAGTCGCCGGTAAACCGGCTCTTTGTGTCTAGCCCTAGAGATTGTTTCTTCTTGCTTGTCGCTTGTCCCTCTTTGGGGAGCCCTGCCCCTCCTTATATATGTTGAAGGGGTGGGTTACATGTGGAGTCCTATTAGGATTAGGACTAGTCTACCTTCTAATACAAACCGGATACAAGTCCGGGTCTTAACTCCTTATAAGGTAAATATTCCTTATGCCTTTCCTTGTAAACCGGCCCACCATAGTATGAACCGGCCTTCATGAACCGCCCGTTGGGCCACCGGGTCTTGTCGCTCCTCTGACCCGCCTGCCGGATTACCAATGAATCGTAAACCGCCAAGTCCAAACGGGTCGCCAGTGAATCGTCAAGTCTTAGCCGGGTCTCAAGTAAACCGCCAAGTCCGGCCGGGTTATATTTCCGGCCGGTTTACGCCGCGGGGTATATCCCTGACAAAAGGGAAGGAAGAGAAGGGGTGCAGGGAGGAAGGAGGCGGTACGGGCCTATGGGAGGTGGTCGCCGGCGGCGAGGTTCGCCGGAGCTGCGGGTCACAAGGAGGAGGAGCGCTCGAGCGCCATTGCTTCTTGGGGTGGAGCGTCGGGCATCTGCCGTGCAGTGGCTTGGGCGGAGGAGACAAAGGGGAGCAAGGCCATGGCCTCGATCCAACCTGGATCAAGCGCCGGCTGGCTGTGGGAGAGCTCGAGGTCGGGCATGCGGCTGCGCGCGGGAGGCTGGGAATGGAGCGGCGCGAAGAACAAGCGAGGTGTTCGGAGGCTGCGATTGGTGGGCTGGATCGGGACGGGATCCCGAGGAAGAAGGGACTGGAGGAGTGGCGGCGGCGCGATGGGATCGATGGGACAAGGCACCTAGGATCTAGGGTTGGACCTATATATATATAGCAGGGGATTAGGTTAGGGGCTACCTAGTCCCTCCGATCGAAATCAGATGGTCGAGAAAAATAGGCTATGGGCGTCCAACTGAGAGACCGAAGATATTTAGGAATGTTTGGGGATGATCCGGACGCACTGGTAATGACCGCCCGGATCGAGTTCGGCGAAGTTTCGGACAAGCAAGCGAGGGGTTTGAGCACTGAGCAAAGAGATTAAGCGGCCAGACAAGAGGGACTCGAAACACCCGGTTGGTCTCGGAACGGACAACGGAGAGACACGGCAACTACGAATGAACTAAGAGTGTTAAGAAAACATGCGGATGCAATGCGGATGATGCAATGATGAATGCAACAAATAAATAAATCACACAGCGACAACGAATACATGGAAGTCTTCTGGAGCGTCGGTCTCGTGGCGTTACAACACTCCACCACTACAAGAGGATCTCGTCCCGAGATCTAAGGACGGCACCGGAGAAAAGTTGAAGAGGAAGAGAAGAGGTAAAGCTAAGTTGCTTCTTTGACAAACGAGTGAAACCATGAACCCTGAGAGATTGAACAAACTAAAAGAGAGAATACAAGGGAGATGAACAAGATTGAAAACACTCCGTTAGACAAGAGGAGCAAGCAACATTATGAGAACCTTGTAGGTTGAAAGACATGAAACAAAAGCTCAACGGACCAAAAGAATATGGAAACACACCGGTATAACGAGATAGCCAAGGAACAAGAATGACATAATTTTGACAGCACTCCGATTGAACATGGAATGAATAGAACAATAACTTGACAAGATGGGAAGATACTTGACGAGAGCAACAACACAATGCCTCCGGAACAAAAGAACAAATGGAATGAAAAGAACGGAGAAGACAATAACATCTTCTACCTCAAATGAATTTGATATAGCATCCTTAAAAAGAAGGATAGAACGGAGTTGTTGGAAAACCAACAACGAAAAGAATAAACTTGTAGTGGGCTTATGGAAAACGTCTCAAAATTATGAGGTGAAATTCTGCCACTAACGAAAACAATAGATTGGATTGATATCAACAAGGAGACGAGAAACTTATTTCACGGGGAGGATAAATGAAGAACTTGGGTCATTTATAAGCACCATAAATAGCAACAATCCTTAGGGAAAGCTTAAGGTGAAATATAACCCAAGATAACTCCAAAGAAGAGATTGATGGGTTTAAATGTCCCATTCCTTACAACTTGTGAATCATGAAACATGAAGGAAATTGTCAAGAATGACATAACACCATCTCAAAAGATAAGGTAGAAAGAATTGCACTTCGAAATGCAAGAAGAAGAATACTTGAACTCCTCAAAACAAACATGTGTTGAGCACCATGTTTATTTTAGAGTATAGCTTGACGGATCTTGACTCCGAGAGAAATCTTGAAGAACAATTGAAGAATGAAAGGAATCCTTGACGAAGCACCATGTAGAGCCTCCATGAAGAACTCCGGTGATAAAAGGATGATAAAAACAAAGAGAAGTTGAGAACACAAGGTGAAGCCTTGCGATTATTTAGATGGAGCTTCGCAATGAGATAAAGCGGAAAACTTGGAACTCCGTATAAGAAAAGATGAAGCATCTCGAACCGAGAATGTGACCTGATGGACAAACTCCCGAAAGAAGAGATGAACAACTTAGAACTGGGAAATTGATACCATTACGAACTCCGGAAGAAGGAATTAATCACTTGGATGAAGCAAGAATAAGAATTATGTTATGCTCGTCCTTCACCAATTTAAATTGACGACAAGCAACGGATTTTTCATACTACTTATGCCTGTAGAAAGGATTAAGAGAGATATATCGATAACTTGAGAAGGTCTTCAACGAACCACCGGTAGGATTTGGAAAGCATGAATGCATTGATACCATAACGACGGAAGAGGAATGTTGGACGAATCACCGTAAGGATTAAAAGAACAAGCGAAGAAAACGAACGCATCGCTAGGAGGAATTGGAAAATGAACGAAGACACTTGAGAGAATTTAGATACATTTGAACGAATAGATCACGAGCTGATTAGAGAATACTTGAATGATGCACCGGTAAGATTTGGAGAACGAGAGCTAAATGTTGAGAACGAATAATTCTGAGATGATGGCCTCCGGAGAATCAATCTGAAGGGACTCCTGAATTGCTCCGGATGGGTGAAAAGAATTTCTCACAATCGAAAACAATTATGCGAGGATGGCATCAAGCTTGAACCACACATCTTTGAGAGAACGGATAAGATTGAAGAGAAACTCTTCTTTGGTCTTCAAATGTTGAGAATGATGACGAGAAACACCGCCATGAATTGTTGAGATACTCCGGGATGAAAATTAGAAAGGTTGAACCAACAATGAAAGATTTTGAAAGATCTTGGAGAAAGACATTTGACTGGTGACAATTCATTCTTACGTCAAACTTGGGGAAGAATTTGAGAGTAACTCCCGAAAACTTAGAAGAGTCAGGTAAGATCCTGGGAAAAGACTTGTGGGTTAGGGCCCACTCAAAAGATACACCGTTGAACGATTTAAAACAGAGACGCGCCGGTTGAATTAAATGGCTTGAATGAGATAACAACCTCGAGATAGCTTGAACGGATCTTGAATGAAAAGACGAGCATTCTGAGATATCTTAAGCACTCCGGAACAATTGAATAGCGAGAAGTGGATGATTAAGAGGTGCACCGGCATGAGAAAACATTTGAAACAAGGAAAGAATAAGATCGGGAAAGCTTGAATTGAATCCACCGGAGAAAAAAAACGAAGAATAATAAACTTGAAGCTCCGATAATATCTTCCTGAGAACCACTGGATAAGAGCATTGATGGAAAAGAATGGAGAGACTTCACATAAATAAAAAGGATACTTGATTAAGAAATCTGAGTACTTGAAGAAAAAGGGTGGGAGGGTGGGAAAAACAAGGCAACTTGGGCAGATGGAATCGATACCGTTGAGAAAAAATTAGAATTGATCTTGCGAATATTGAAAGGATATGATTAACTTGAATAGCAGCACACCGGTTGGAAAGAATTGAAATGACAATCTCGATGATCGAAAGGATTACTTCTCCCATCAAAATATGAGAACACCACTTGGAAAAGGTATGGAATCAACACTTGACACTGAAGCAACTCGAATACCACAACTTAAAACAAAACAAAGGATTGGCTTGCAAAATAAACCGGAACAAACACATATGATAGAGATTTACCCAATCCCATATCATGCATCTGTCGAAAAGATATCCTACAAGATACTTGAATTCCCACCTATAAACTCCCAAAACTTCTTGTTATGCAATCAGGTGTTGGGGATACAGGGAACGCAATATATCTCACCCAAACTAACAATCCCTAGATCCAGCTGTATCCATTCGTCAACACATAACCAAGAAAACTCCGGAAATCATGTACCTCAACCTTCGAAAAGCATCCGTTATATGAGTTATGGCAATACTCCCGAACTCAAGCCCCAGTACTGGGTGGCGTCGAGGTGATCTCACCAACAACTGCATAAAAGAGATTTTCGATGTCGGCAAAACTCAGGTATTCCAGAACTGCAACAATAAAATTGTGACGACAACACCTCGGAGCTCAACTCCCCGGGACACTGCCACAACCCCTAAATGTCAGGAGGCACCAAGAACAATGTTCTCGTCACAAAACCATCGGAACGATTCCAAGATACCCGCGTGATCCTACAAAAATTAGTGAAATTTGACGAGAGGAAAGTCAAAACATCTACGTCAGGAGGCCTCACCAAAGCGACGAAGGGACTGAGGAGTAAAAAGAATCCTACCCTCCGATATATATAATCCTAAGACTCAAAACAATTTTTGTTCTAGATTCAACAACGCCAGCGATTCGATCAATCAGAGGGCTCCTAAGTCGGGGATGGCTCTGATTACCAACTTGTAACGCCCACGATGCGGCTATATCTCCCACGTGTCGAGGCACGACTTGGAGGCATAACCGCATGGTGGTTTTCTCGCAAGAAGGGTCATCTTCACACAATCCCATGTAATGAACAAGAATGGGATAAAGACTTGGCTTACAATCGCCACTTCACATAATACATTAAAAAATTCATACATCATTCAAAATACACACATAGACCGACTACGGTCAAATCCAAATGAAAAGAAGATAACCCCAAATGCTATATCCCCGATCGTCCCAACTGGGCTCCACTACTGATCATCAGGAAACGAAACATAGTAACGACCAAGGTCCTTGTCGAACTCCCACTTGAGCTTGGTTGCGCCACCTGCACTGGTATTGTCGGCACCTGCAGCTGTTTTGGTAGAATCTGTGAGTCACGAGGACTCAGCAATCTCACACCCGCGAGATCAAGACTATTTAAGCTTATAGGAAGGATGGGGTAATGAGGTGGAGCTGCAGCAAGCACTAAGCATGTATGGTGGCTAACATACGCAAAGAAGAGCGAGAAGAGAAGCAACACAACGGTCGAGAAGCTAGAAGTGATCAAGAAGTGATCCTGAAACTACTTACGTTCATACATAACCCAAACTGTGTTCACTTCCCGGACTCCGCCGAGAAGAGACCATCACGGCTACACACGTGGTTCATGCATTTTAATTAAGTCAAGTGTCAAGTTCTCTACAACCGGACATTAACAAATTCCCATCTGCCACATAACCGCGGGCACGGCTCTCGAAAGTTTATACCCTGCAGGGTTGTCCCAACTTAGCCCATCACCAGCTCTCACGGTCAACGAAGGATATTCCTTCTCCCGGGAAGACCCGATCAGTCTCGGAATCCCGGTTACAAGACATTTCGACAATGGTAAAACAAGACCAGCAAGACCGCTGGAATGTGCCGACAAATCCCGATAGGAGCTGCACATATCTCATTCTCAGGGCACACCGGATGAGCACTCCGTACAACTAAAACCAGACCTCAAGTTTCCCCGAGGAGGCGCTGCAAAGGACTCTAGTTCGGACCAACACTCAGAGGAGCACTGGCACGGGGGGGGGGGGGGTAAATAAAGATGACCCTCGGGCTTGCGAAAACCCAAGGGAAAAAGGCTTTGGTAGGCAAATGTAAAACCAAGTTTGGGCCTTGCTGGAGGAGTCTTATTCAAAGCGAACTATCAAGGGGTCCCATAAATCCCCAACCGCGTAAGGAACTCAAAATCAAGGAACATAACACCGGTATGACGAAAACTAGGGCGGCAAGAGTGGAACAAAACACCAGGCATAAGGCCGAGTCTTCCACCCTTTACCAAGTATATAGATGCATTTATTAAATAAGAGATATTGTGATATCCCAAAATATCCATGTTCCAACATGGAACCAACTTCATCTTCACCTGCAACTAGCAACGCTATAAGAGGGGCTGAGCGAAAGCGGTAACTTAGCCAAGCAACAGTTTGCTAGGAAAGGATGGTTAGAGACTTGACATGGCAATATGGAAGGCATGATATAGCAAGTGGTAGGTAGCGCGGCATAGCAATAGAGCGAACAACTAGCAAGCAAATATAGAAGTGATTTCGAGGGTATGGTCATCTTGCCTGAAATCCCACAAGGAAGAAGAACGAGTCCATGAAGAAGACAAACGGACGTAGTCAAACGAATCCTCACAACTCCGGAACGAAACCGAAGCCAACGAGAGAAGCAAACCGGAAAGGAGCAAGCAACATGGTAAACAACCATCACATGAACATGGCATGATGCACAATCAAGTATGATGCATGTCCGGTTTAATGATTCATGGCATGGCAAATGCAACAAACAACACTACAAATTAAGTGGAGCTCAATATGCAACGAGTTGCATATTGATGAAACACCACATGACTCATTTAGTTCTCTCTCGGTTATGTACCCAACAATATTAAATGTTATTAAACAAGGCAAGGGGTGAAGCATACGTAAACTAACTATTTAGGCAAGTTTAAATGAGGCCGGAACAACAAACAACAATTCCGGAAAATCCTCATGTCCATATTTTAGATTTGGCACTGTTCTGTCCTAAAGCATATTTTATTGTTGTTAAACATGCAAGATAGGTGCACCATGTTACACTAGGCATTTTTCTACTCCATTTACATATAAAGAACATTTAATTTGGAGCTATGGATAATTAGTTATGAAATAATTCATTTTAACATGCTATTTATGCAAATTAATGAAAACACCACATTTAAACATTTTAAACATGGATGAAAGTGGCATATTATTAAACTACACAAATTTCTGAGCACTTTACATATTTAAGACATTTTGATATGATGCATGGTCGTGGAGTTATTATATGCATGATCTAGAGGGACTTTTCTGTAAAACAGTAAAACTCTGGATAATTAGCAAATCGTCCAGAACTGGAAAAACGTCCACGGGCTGAAACTGGCTGGCCCATTAGTGCAAGGCGGGGCGCTGGATCTGGGCGTCTCACCAGAGGGCTTGGGGCGCTGCTGGGCAGTGGCCTAGCGCACTGGAGGCGCGGTCAACGCGAGCGAGGCAGGGTCAAGGCGCTCGTGCGGGACGAGCGAAGCTACTCTGCTCAAAGCAGAGCGAGCAGAGGCCGGCGACGGTGGACTTGGCGAAGGGCGGCGCGCCGATGTGGGGTAGCAGAAGCAGACGCGAAAGCTGGCAGCATGGGAGACACGGATCCGGGCGGTGGATGTCGTCGGGGTCCCGTTCCCTGCCGAATCGAAGTGGAGGCGACTCCATGGCTGCTATTGAAGCCTGAAGAAAAGAAGGGCATGCAGAGGATTCAGAGAGGGAACAGGGAAGGAAAGCTAGGAGCGACGGCGGGATAAGGAGGCAGCAGAGGCACGACACTCTCCGGTGACCTCACCGGACGTGCGACGGGGAGGCGGCTCCATGGACTTGGCGGGGCGGCGGGGAACCGAGTCGATCCGGCCAGAGTTGAGGCGGAGGTGCGGGGCGAAGGAGAGGTTCGGGACGAAGAACGCGGGCGGCTGCTAGCTGGTCTTGGCGTGGACGACGAGGCACCTAATTCGGCGAGGTTCAAGTCGGCAGGGTCGACGGGGAAGCACGAGTGTCCATGGTCGGGGTTGGAGCTCCTGTGCGAAGAAAAACACGAGGAAGCGATGGCGCTTAGAGAAAAGGGAAGGAAGAGAAGGGGTACAGGGAGGAAGGAGGCGGTACGGGCCCGCGGGAGGTGGTCGCCGGCGGCGAGGTTCGCCGGAGCTGCGGGTCACGAGGAGGAGGAGTGCTCGGGCGCCGTTGCTTCTTGGGGTGGAGCGCCGGGCATCTCCCGTGCAGTGGCTTGGGCGGAGGAGACAAAGGGGAGCAAGGCCGTGGCCTCAATCCAACCTGGATCAAGCACGGTCGAGAAAATAGGCTATGGCGTCCAACTGAGAGTCCGAAGATATTTAGGAATGTTTGGGGATGATCCGGATGCACTGGTCATGACCGTCCGGATCGAGTTCAGGGAAGTTTCGGACAAGCAAGTGAGGGGTTTGAGCACTGAGGAAAGAGATTAAGCGGCCAGACAAGAGGGACTAGAAAAACCCGGTTGGTCTCGGAACGGACAACGGAGAGACGCGGCAACTAAGAATGAACTAAGAGTTTTAAGAAAACATGCGGATGCAATGCGGATGATGCAATGATGAATGCAACAAATAAATAAATCACACGGCGACAACGAAATACATGGAAGTCTTCTGGAGCGTCAGTCTCGGGGCGTTACAAATAAATAAACCATACATACACACTCATCATGTATATCGTAACACATTATAATCTGTTAACGAGCGCTCGCGAGCGCTCATGATCTTAACGAGCTTCAAACGAGCCGAGCCGAGCCTTAACGAGCATGAGCTTAACGAGTACGAGCTTAACGAGCCCAGCTGCTCGTTAGTCCACCCCTAGTGGCATTAGATTAAAAAAAGCATAAACAGTTCCAGGGGAGAGTGGGCGCAACAACAACATGTGCTTCCATCTACTTATAAAGGGGGTGATGCGGAGTTTGTTGCAACAAAGCAACAAGCATCATGTCTGGGTTGGTCCCATTTTTGGTCACTACTTAATGGGAAAAGACGGCAATAAAGTAGCTTCAATTCAACATTTATTTAAAACAGTACCAATACAAGTAGCACAACATCTCAAAGCACACTGCACAATCATGTGGATGAAGGCCCGTACTGGCCTTTCATGAGACGACAAACATAAAATACGAATCTGCAACATTAATAGAAAATCCAATCTCGTTTTGTGCAGTTGCACTGAAATCAAGCAAAGTCGCCGGTGTGACATTTAAGTTCGCTATAGCAACAAGTTGAATAGATATCCATGTTTTAACAGAGGCAAAAAGGAAACAATTATTGGCCAATAAAGTAGGATGAAACATGCGGCCACAAAAAGAAGCATCTACCTTATCTTGATGGAAAACAAAGTATAGGGTAGTAGCATTTCTAAAACGGTTGCATTGATTCATATTAACAGAGAAATTCTCTTAAAACAGTTCAGTAGTTAATTCTGAGAGTGGCATTGCTTAATTTTACCAGCGGCGTTAGATTAAGAAAAAACATAAACAGTTCAAGGGGAGAGTGGGCGCAACAACACCATGCCTCCATCCACTTATAAAAGGGGTGATGCAGAGTTTGTTGTAACAAAGCAACAAGCATCATGTCTGGGTTGGTACCATTTATGTTCACTACTTAATGGGAAGAGAGAACAATACAATAGCTTCAATTCAACATTTATTTAAAACAGTACCAATACAAGTAGCACAACATCTCAAAACGCACTGCACGATCATGTGGATGAAGGCAAGTACCAACCTGTCATGACGCACACAAGATCACGTACGAATTTGCAAACATGAATAGGAAATCCAATTTTGTTTTGTGCAGTTGCACTGAAATCAAGCAAAGTCGCCGGTGTGACGTTTAAGTTTGCTATAGCAACAAGTTGAATAGATATCCCTGTTTTAATAGAGGCAAAAAAGGAAACAATTACTGGCCAATAAAGGAGGATGAAACAAACGACGACAAAAAGAAGCATCTAACTTTTCTTGATGGAAAACAAAGTAGGACAGTAGCATTTCTAAAACGGTTGCATTGATTCATATTAACAGAGACATTCTCTTAAAACAGCATTCGTTAAGAATGTGATTTACTTTTAACAGTGACATTGCTTCGATTTTCCAGCAGCATTCTTATATTAACAACAGCAAGATAGTTGTATGGGACATGGGACATGGGACATGCCAGCACCGTGTGCGTCCACACGTATAAATGGGTGATGCAGAGTATGTAGCCAAGCAGCATATCTGCGTTGGTCCAATATTTGTTCTCTTTGAACCTTTTTCCTATGTGAAGGCAGCAAATCTAGTCCAGCACAAACTACCCGGCCCCCAGTTTGTTTCCCTTTTTAACAAAGAGATCGGTTCCTTACAGATGTGTGTACTGGGTTACCCCCTCTTTCCCTTTTCGACCAACAAAGCGGCTGGATAGCCAGTCTATACTACTTTCCCTCCATCATTTCCTCATTGAACCTCGTCCTAGATTCATGCTCCACCTCACTGCACCCTTCTTTCCTCTTTGAACCAAGACCTAGATTCGACTACAGAATCGAAAAAGATCCGCATGCAGCTAGAGCAATGACGGTTTCAAAGAAACTTATACCTTAGGGTCGTCGGGATGTGGCAAGGCGTGCGCCGAGAGGCCGGATTTGCCCACACTACGTATGGCAGCGAGGAAGAAGGGGTCGGTGGCCCTCCCGCAGAGGCGCTGGGTGAAAGAGAACAGCGCAGCCGGCAGTGGATTCACTCCCTTGCCGAAGGCGATAGAGTGAATGTTGCACTCCTCCCCTTCCCGGTGCGACGGGATTTGGATGCCTCCTTCACCATCTCCATCTCCATCTTCACACACACATAGACATAGACATGCGTATCCGTGTTTATGTAAAATTCCATCTCCATCTCCATATCCAATCATATTTGTCCAAGTGGCACATTATTTACGTTGTTAATTATATACGCGGCAATATTAACGTACAACATCTCTTGTTTGCGGGCGTCCGGACCACTGCCAAGCCCGCTGCTGACCAACCCGAACCCTCTTCATCACCCGCGTGTGCTTCCCGCCTGAAATGGTCACTGCCACATTCATGCCCGACCAGAGCGGACGCGACCTCTCACTGGCGCCGGCTGAGAGAGTGTCGACCAAGCCGCTTCCCGGTGCACGCGACTGCTCCATGTTCAAAGGTCGCAATACCCGGCCACAACATGCATGTAAAAAGTTCTTCAGAGTCCGTGCTATAGCTAGCTGTCCTCCCCCAACTCGTCAATCTCTTCCAGTAGTGCTAGTACTCCATGGCACGATCCATCGACATGTAGGCGGGAAAGTTATCGTATACTCGGTTTGCGGTGAGTGGCATGCCGAGCGACCGTGTGGGGTGGAGCCGTGGAGGAGGGTGAGACACGAACGCGGCAGACGTGATTTAAACGTTGGTTTTGCTCGATGGCGCGATCCAACGAAACGAAATGTTGGTTTCTCTCCGTTTCCATATTTTCTCCGGAAAAACGGAAACTTTCCACTCCATTTTAATTCCTACTCCAAGGTTGCCCCATTACAACATTCCATCAAATACAAAGGAAAACTAACACGCATGCTCATGCATCTCAATGATTCATAGATCATACCAATTTTTACTTCACAACTAAAGACAAAAGTTGTGAGAGCGTGTACAAAAGAAAAACTACTGATGGGGTCACTACGACTTAAACCCAAAACCCTAAACACGATTTAATTTCCTGGCTAGGTAAAACCTGTCAAAGGAAAGACGGCTGGCACCCTCGGATCATACGATGCTTTTGTGCAGTTCCACTAAAATCGAGCAGAGCATCCCTGATGGCGAAGATATTGAAGAAGTGTGATTAGAATAATAATACTGGCACTAGTTCATGAGACATAAACTCATCGCAAATAGAAGCCAGTAGAAGTAGAGAAAGATCAACGTGGAGATGGAGCTACGTGGGGAGCTGCGGCAGTGGAGCAAGCCGGCTCCAAAAGGAAGATGTACTACTACCTGGGACGTCGGGCTGTAGCTAGAAGGGCGGTTGGGACGCACCGACTGTGGGTTTTCTCCCTCGCCGATGTCGACCGCGTCTACGCAAAACATTGTTCCCTTCCCCCAGGGGTGGGATCAGGCCGGATATGTGACCAGCAGTGTGGCCACCGTCGTTCTATGCCTGTGAAGAGAGGAACCCAAGCAAGCAGGCTTGTAGCTTAGGCTCCTGCTAGTGTATATATAGTGGTTCTCTTTTTCTCTCCATATCAACCATTTTATATTGCGTACGTGTCATTGAAGAGTGAAATGATGGTTGCTTCTTCCGACTAACTTACCGTGTGATTTGGCTGCTCCTTAGTGGCCCCTGCACGTACTCCCCCTACGTGTATGACCGTTCCTGAGTCTCACTTGTACTTATCTCTATTTTCTTGCATGACATGTAGACAGGATGCGCATAGAGGAATTTTACTGCACGTTGTAAGTAGTACTGTACTACTAGTACCTACTCCCTCCTTCGGGTTCACTACTGGTACTCCCTCCGTCCTGGCTTATTGGTCCCCTTTGTACTCAATTCATGGGCTCGTTTTCCTCAAGAAATTGTGTTTACCAACGTATTAATATCGGGAATGCATGCATGAACAATGAATGATTAAACCTTGCTTGCAACGTTTTGACAAAGCATTGACTTACGAACATGTGAATGTGAGGGACTACAACCTCGTGCATGCATGCAACAGTCACACGTACACATGGATGCAAAAACGCACGCGACGCCCTAATGCATGCATGTCCGAGCACACGACGGAACACACACGGTCATGCTCAAGTGCTCAACCTACACGTGCATGCACAGACATACTCAGCCAGGGTGAGCTAGTGACCGTATAAACACCGGAAAATATAAATATTGAGTGCAATGAGCGTATTATGAAGTCCACTGACTGTATTTTTACAAACATACAGTGAAAAACAGTGTATTTATCTCGTTTGAAATTAAGCCATATTAACCGGAAAGGAGGCAGTATGGACTAGCATTACTTTGCTGTGTCCTGTCAACTTGTCGAACAAGGAGAAGCTTGCGCGCGGTGGCTCGCGGGACAAGGAGAAACTTTTGACTAACGCAAGCTCGCCCTCGCTCAGGCGGTGGACGTGCAACAGTTAATTCGGTGTCAGATTGCCAGAAGCATACACTATACTAGTACTATTATTGTTCGACTTTCCAAAGAGGCGAAAGCCAAGCACAAAGTTTACTAGTACTAGTACTACTACTATAGAGGTATGTACAACACTACTAGGAACTGGATGGAGGAGCGTCTGCACTCTTATTATATTTTAAAAATGTGATAAAGCTATCTTCAATACATTTGGTTCTCTTCGAGGGTTCTCGCATGTGATAATGGAAGTCGATTGCATGGAACACTCGCCACAATTCTCGCTTAATTCTGGCTCATATCATGTTACAAATAGGAGCACTCGGTAATATTTCCTCTTTTTGTTATTCAGCATGTAAGCAGGCCAGCAAACCTTGCGGCACATCTTTGTGCGAACCGTGCTTGCTGCAGTTTGAATGTGGCCGAGAGATGGCTTGATGAAACACCTCGCTTCCTTCTTCTTTTTTTGCGGGGCACCTCGCTTCCTAGTGACCAGTCTCTTGGTTGATCGTCCTAAGATTGCATATATATGAATAAAGCTCTCTCAATTGCCCGCAAAATAGATTAAGCCATATTAACCGGAAAGGAGGAAGTATGGGCTAGCACTACTTTTTGGTGTGTCCTGTCAACTCGCAGAATGAGAAGAAGCTTGCAGGACAAGGTTAAGCTCGCATATGCCTTTGGACTAACTAGTAAAGTGGCCCGCTCGATGCGCGGGCTAGAATACTATAAAGTTTAATAATGAGAACATATTATTTGATTTTCCTATGCAAAAAATTGAAACCGAATGTGATGGCATTTACAAATATAATATTTCATGAATATCGTCTTTCAATGTTGGAGCAAGATTAATCTTTTTTCTAATCAACACTGATAAAGTATCTTTTGGTACGTCTTTTGACTATTGACTTTCTAATAAAGTTATGAGAGATTTTAATTTGTGGAAATGACTCTTTCCTTTAGTAACCCAAAATGTTGAACTAATATGTACATGACATCTTGTGTGCCCCTTAAAAATAAAATAAAACTATAGAAAGATGACCATAATGGTTCGAAACATTTAGGCCCCCCTTGAAAATAAAAGAAGTACTTCTTTTGGTCTTCAAAAAGATGACCATATTTTTTTGTGAAGTCATGGGAGCACGAACGTTGGTGCAGTACTTGATGTTAGCTTATTGGGCCACCTAATTATTAATATGAATAGTTTCTTTGGTATTTACTTTGGATTATCGGCTTGGTTATGTGTTTCTTATTAACTTTCTAAAAAAATATGCAAGTGCTTGAATTTTATAAGTTTTATCGGGATAATACATTTTTTTGTTTTATCCAAAGAAAATTGGAATCAAATGTGATCACATTCACAAATATGAGTCCTTTACAATCATAACTTTCGCACTGTGCAATTTATATTTTTATCATTTTCTCTATGTTTATTTGCTAATGCTTTTTAAGATTTCCTATATTAATCTATTATAGTCGTAGATGTGTGCCTATAATATTCGTCAGTTATGTTTGATCATCTTAGTGATTTTTTTTTGAATTTGGTATATATGAAGTGAAAGGGAATATATATACAGTATATTCATAAAAAATGGTTTGTGGTAGTTTTTTCTTTCTTTCATGGACACTGAGTGAGTTAAATTATAACACGTACTACTACTATTTGTCAAAAAAATTATAACACGTACTACTATACCGGAAGCAGGACCGGCGTTGACTCATCTTCTCAACTACTCCATGCCCATTATCTTACAAAGTTTGCTCTAATCATGCCCATTATCTTACAAAGTTTGCTCTAATCATGCCCATTATCCACACTATTATATCACGTATTGTGGCTTCAGGGGTCCCACCAACATGGACCTTCATTTTTCTCCTTTCTTGAGTCTTCTTTGTCTTCTCGGAGCTCCCAGCCATGGAAAAGGCTGAGCTAGCTTGGATCCACCAGACTACCACATCTGAGGATCACCCCCAAGCTCCCCCTCGGTTTCCAACTTCCTGGTCGTTATCTGCAGGCACCTCGTGGCTGGGACGACGCTTGGTTTGGATCCCCGTGTGCCTCATCGATCTCCCAGGTCTGCCCCCCAGCTCTGTCTAAATCAACAAGGCAAGTTGGGAAAAAAGTAGCTGTCTGGAGCATGCAACATTCTGATCATTTTCTGCAGTTCCACTAAAATAGAGTTGAGCGTCCCTGTTCCAAAGTTATTAAGTGTGATTACGATAACAGAGGACTACTGATGAAACAATAAACACACAAATAGAAGCCGGTCACCTTGGAGTCTATCTTAAGACTAACTAGTTGGAGAAGATTAAGCAAATAGTTGGAGAAGATTAGGCTCGGAGTTGGATGAGGAGGATAGAGTAAAACCAATCTCCCTTTGTGCAGTCGCACTGAAATGTAGAGACGTTGCCCGTGTGACATTTTAGTACAACTGCACAAAACACTCTTAAGAAAAAAGTGATTTGTGCAGTACACCAAAAGGTCGCAATAGCAACGAGGTGAAATGGATAGCCCTGTTTGCAAAAAAGAGGTACAAAGGAAACAATTACTAGCCAATAACAGTTGATGACACATACGACGACAAAAAAGAAGCATATTCCTTGTCCTAAGGGAAGATAACAACACAGTTGTGTTTGTCTAAAATGGCGTGAGGACGAGATTGCAATATGGAAAGTACGTTGGACGAGCTACGTTTTGGGCAAAGAACTATGGAAGATCCACATGCAACGACGTGGGAAGACGGGCAGTAGAGCAAGGCCGGAGGGGATACCTGGGGGTCGTCGGGATGTAACTAGGTGAGCGGTGGTAGGCGGGGTCTGCCCATATTGCGGTAGCGAGCAGGTGGCGTAGGCCCTACCACGCCGGAGCTTGGTCAGAGAGAACGCGGGTACCGCAGATCGGGACGTGCTGCCTCGGCGCCGTCGAATGGAGAAACGATGCACATCCTCCCTTTCCGCCGGCGGACGGGATGCGGCCGGATCAGTGACCAACGGTGGGAGAGAGAGACGCCACCGCCGTCTTGTGTGAGATACTCTGAAGAGGGACAAGCCCAGGCAGGCAGGCTCCATTGTATATAGTGGAGAGGACTACCTTTTTCTCCATAAAAATCATTTTATATTCTATGTACGTGCCATTGGGCGATATAACTTTATTTAAAAATAACGCGCCAACGCATGAAGTTGAACTTTGTTTCGTGCACGCGTGGTACACGATCTCCGTAGGTAAACAACCGCTACACACGTTCAAATTAGCACGTGGGCTGCCATTTTTGTACAGAAATGAGCTCCACTGTGTACCCGCGCGAGTGTGGCTGGGCACGAAGCGTGAGTACGTGCACCTATTCTCTTCGTGTACGTACACCACCTATGTGGGGTTGTGTGAGAGAGATACAAACGTAGAGAGATATAGTGTGTGGGTTCGTGAGTGTTTTTTTTGGGGGGGGGGGTAGGGTCAATAAAAAAATGTAACATATGCAATGTGTGTGAAATAGAGTCCTGGATATATCATATATATAGAGGGGGCGATCCACAAGAAGATAGTGGAGGTATCATCGGCTTGAGGTATCATAGAATCAAAGAGAGGGATGATGTGTGTGTGTGCGCGCGATCGATAAAGAGTGCCATCGAATTTGTGTGTGCCCACGTCAAAGATATAGAGTGGCTGGCCTACTGGAACGTGAGAGGGGACAGGTGCAGTTTGTCTCTGTGGCATGGACACCTACCTACAGCGCTCGACTATCGGTGTGTGGTGGGGGGAGGCCTAATTATTAATAGAGGTACAATGGTTGGTATATGTGTGGAGGAGGAGAGAGGCCTACCTTATGTATTAAGGGAGATCGATCGGCATCCATGCATATGTGTAGGAGAGGAATAAGGTTGGGAGAGAGACAGAGCTAGAGTGTTGGAGGGGGCAATAGTGGAGTTGCTTCTAACAAATGGTGGGAGTCTGGGAGAGGCTTTCTACACAAACGGAGAGCACGCCTGCAATATTAATAAGAGAGGGGATGGCTGCCTTGTCTGTGCACATGCGTGCGAGAGACGGGTCAGGAGGCATGCACGAATGATGAGGGGGACGATATGGCTGTGGTAAGCATACGTAACTACATAGGAAGATCAACCGTCCTTTATCAGAGAAAGGAGAGACATAGCTTGTGAGGTACGTCGATCGATATGTGGGGGGAAATAGTTAAAGTCGACGTAGGTATATGTAGGGAGATCGATCGGTATACATGCATGTATGTGTTAGTAGCAAATAAGGACCGGGGAGAAGGATAGAGAGAGAGGGATGCATCTAGAAGGTGGCGCCAGAGGCATACTATATCGAGGGGGAAGGAGTGTGCGAGTACGAGATCAATGAAAAGAGTGGTGGGAGTGAGGCATGGACGGTGAGAAGAGAAGAGGGGAAGCTTGTGTTTGTGGTAGGCACACCTGGCTAGAGAGGCATATCGATCGATGTGTGCCGTAAAGAAGGAGCTGGGGGGCCAACACACACCATGGGTGAACGACCTAAAGTGAAAAGACAAATTTGTGCGATGGAGCTAGAGAATGCTGAGCGAGGGTGAGAGGGATGCGGGCGTGTGCATGCATGAGAGGAAGTTAGGGCTAGCTACAAAGATAAGAGGATTGTGTGGGTGCAAAAGACGAGTAGAGATCATGATTCATTATAAAAAGTGAATTCAGATATTTGTAGAATTTATCATAGTGTTTTAAACCGACACATGCGAGAATATATATAACGGTGATACACATGGTGTGGTTATGAACATGTTATACTACATATAATATATTTTATCTCTACTCTTATAAAAAACAGAGTTGTTGATGATGGTGTGCTTGCCATCCTGCAATACAGGCCGTTCGATTTATATCTGACAGATAGGAAGGAAACTATGGCAATTTTGAAAAAATATACCCACACCCCTCTCCATATTTGCAAATAAGGCATCCCCTTGATCATGTTTATGTTCCATGGAACGCGTGGGAATCTTGCTAGTACTACATATAATATATAGAACATTGATTATAATTTGGGCTAATGTGTGGCTTTTGCAGCTCAGGGCTAAATACGTGTCATAATGTAGGGGGCGGGGCACTATACCTTGTGTGATAAACACGGTGTACGTATGGAACATGGTTTAGATTATGGATATATAGCTAGTACATCAAATGTACTATTATTTGGAATCAACATCATGTGTATTAAAAAAATTGAATTCGAGTTCATATAGTACACATATTTCATATATATCTCTATAGTAATCATGTGGTGTGTTGTTAATGTAATACACGAATGATGGTTGAAGTTGGCAACAATCATGATTATAGATTCTTATTGAAATAGAGAAATGAATTCAAATTCAGTTCGAATTGCAGCGGTAGTATAGACATTTGGAATGCACTAAAATGTTGGCATGAGTAGGTTACATGCATTATACAGCCAGCGAAAAAATTTAATTGGACATAACATGGATCCATACTCCTCCTTCCATCTATATAGGGCCTAATGCGTTTTTTAAGACCGCCTTGACTACCGACAAGATTAATAGTACATGACATGCACAATGTGAAAATTATATCATTGAAAGCTCCTTTCACACACGAATTTAACTGTGTGCTTTGTGTAAGTTGCATGTCATATATTATTGCTCTAATATTTGGTTGGTCAAATTTAGCCTCGAAAAACGCATTAGGCCCTATATAGATGGAAGGAGGGAGTAGCTTTGAATAGCATTTGTATAGTAAAACGGGACAAGACTCTCTCTTTGTGTGGTGTGAATAGTTTTATTTTTTCGTTTTTTTCTTGTTGAGGGAAGTGCGAATTGATTTGGTACGTACTACAAGTACAATATTACATGTTAGGCTTGTCCCTAAAATTCAACCCGCGCCTTGTTATATCCCGAAAATTCAGATATCGTGCTCCCAAAACTGGCGCCTTCACAACCCGCGCCTTGCTATCCCGAAATTACAACGCACGCGAAAACTAACGTGAAATCCCCCTTCTAACCCTGAGCCGAAAGGGACACTAGTTCAAATTGGTGGGGGTACTTTTGTAACACACCCTACATTTTGGACAAGCGCATCCCTAAGTCATGGTTCCCCCTCCCATCGCCTCCTTTCCGCCATTCGAAATCTGGCCGCGAAACCCCACCCTCCTCCGTCCGCCACCTCACCGCTGCCCAGCCGGAGCCTCTTCCCCGACGACGTCGTCCACCACAACAGGTCGACTTCCCTCATCCGCCTCCCCGGATGAGGATCCGTCGTCCATCCCGTCGTCCCGCCGGTTCGGACGCCTGTCCTCCACCTCCAAGGAGCTGCTCCGACGATCGCCTCGTCTATCGCGGCTACTCCATCCCCACAGCGCCGCCTTAACCTGATCCACCGGAACCGCAGCATCCTCACCGACTCCTCGGACGAAGCCGAGGCCTACTCAGCGCCACCAAAGAGGTTGTACACTCATCGCATCACACCTTCTCCTTAACTCGACCTCTCGGTGCCGACGGTGCTCCATCCCGCACCCCCATGGAGCGGTTACCTTGAAGCCGGCGCCGCAGGCGACATCTCCATGGCGGCTCTCCCCAGTGCAAGGCCCCTTCGGCGGCAGCATCCATACCAGCCGGATCTGCTGCTGCCGCTCCGGCTGTCGCTCGCGCTACTGTTGCTGCTCCAGCTCTCGTTCACTCGCTCGCCTAGCTGTTGCTGCTTCGGCTCTCGCTTGCGCTGCTGCTGCTGCTCCGGCTCTCGCTCGCTCGCTCGCCCAGCTGCTGCTGCTCTAGCTCTCGCTCACGCTGCTGCTGCTGCTCCGGTTCTCTCTCCCGCTGCCGCTGCTGCTCTCCACCTCACTCGTGCTGCTGCTCTGCTCCGATTTAGCTACACTTCAGTCGACTCAATCGACTTTTGGGTCAGTTGATTTTTAGGGGGTGGGGGTCTCGCCGGAGTTAAGGAAGAACCACCTGCAGCGGGGAGGGGGGCTCGCCGAAGAGGTACCCCACTATCTATCTTAGGGTTCTGGGTGGGGTGCTGCTCGTAGGCGGTGGGGGCGCGGTGGTGGGGCGGTCGTGTGGGGATCACCGGAGAAAAAGCTTGGCGCCGGGGGGGGTGGGGAGGGGGTAGAGGGATGGCTGGGGCAGCGGCGGACTGGCGGTAGGGAGTTCTTTCGGGACGGTGAGGCGGCGGCAGACTGCCGGTGGGGAGTTGTTTCGGGGCGGCGGTGGACCGGCGGTTGGGAGTTGTTTCGGGGCGGCGAGGCGGCGCGGGGTTCGGCAGGTGGTGGCTGGCGGCTCAAGGGGGTGCAGGTTGAAGATGAACTGCAGGCCCTCACTAAACTACATGTAAAGTGCCCCTCTACTACCATTGCGTTCATTTTCGACACTAACATTCAGATTCGACAGTAAATTTCAGTTTCGACAGTTAAGTTCAGAGTCAACAGTTTTCACCTCATCTGTTGTAGTTAGGTGGTTTTTGGTGATGTAAATTTTACATCTATTTTACATCATATATTGGAGATGTTATTAGAATCCACTGGAGATTAACGATGTATGTCTCGTGCTGCTTCAGCCTTGACGTCTTACGGCTCAGCGGAGCTGCTCTAACGACAGAACGATCCATCACAACATTGCAGTGCCCTGGACGCCGTCTACAGATTCCTCAGATCTTCCTCCACACCTCCGAGAGCCACCTCTGTCTCAACTTCTTCAGCGACCAACCCAATGAAGCTGAGGTCGACTCGGCTAAATCAAAGAGGTTGTACAATTGTCGCATCACTTATTACTCTACATGCATGTCGATCCATTAGGGCTATTGTGGTTCAACGGAAAAACATAGCAATAGGAAATTTTCCTATGGCACTGTACTATTCAATTATTCGTGCATTTTTTGAAAGGAATGGAGCAAAACATCGACCTGGACCTACTTTTCAAAATCCTATGGATGAAAACAAGACCAAGTGCATTAGTGGCAGAATAACATTCTAACTGTACACGCTTTCATGTGGTTTCACTTTATTGATGTTCAAACTTGAGTTCTAAATTAGTTGTGGGGCACATATCGAGGCAGCAATGAATAGTATCTCTGTCTAATATCTGGTTCACCTAGGGTATACCTATGTTGTTCATCTTGGGTGGGAAGCAAATAGTAAAGCAATCATCATCTGTCTTTTTATTATATTAAAGCAATCATCAGCCTGCTATCATTATTTTTGGATCCATCCACTGGTTGTTACCATCACTCTAGATTTCTGCATGCTCTCCTTACATAATCTCACCATATTTTTTCGTATGCATGTCAGATATTGTACACAGTCATGCTGAACATATAGAGAAAAAGAGAAGAGTTTTGCGCGGCAATACAATGTCATGCAGACATCGCTCCATAGTGGGTTCATTGGCAAACCCTCCCCCCTCTCCAGATTGTAATCCAGAGGAAGATATCTGTTCTGAGGTGGATTCAGATGCAGCTGACCACTCCTATTTACCCCAAGGTGTTTGCTCTACCTTGGCATGATGATGTTAGTCATATCATGCATATGTTGCCTTGCAGTGCCTACTTTTGACATCATATATGTCATCTGCTTAGTTTAGACATGTTCTGTAATGCCACCTGTTTAGTTTCTATATCATATATGGGAATTATGCAGTCTCATGTCTTTTAGCCAGCCATAATATATGTGAAATGTGCAATGCCATCCTGTTTAACCAGGCATCATATATTTGAATGATATCTTGCCCATCCTTTTCTTCATGACATTTCCATTTGTCGACAATGTTTGTACATTAAAGTACTCTTCCCATGAATCCGCCATTTGGGTGGGAGATGGAAAAATCTGGAGTGAAAACAAGGCCTTCAGAGCAGACAGTGCTACCTGTCGAAGCAGATCTCTTGTTGGGTCCCGATAGCTCCTCAGAGATGGATTCAGAGACAGATGACCAGTCCTATTCCCCCACCGAGGTGTATGCTCTAACTTGGCACGGTTATACTGCTCATATCATGCATATGGTGTCTTGCATTGCATAGTTTAGACATCATATACACAATATTCAACACCATGTTCTTAGTTCAGACATCATATCGAATGCCCTCTGTTTAGCATATAAATCACATATGTGAATTAAATCATGCGATCCTGATTACTTAGATAACATGTATGTGAATTATGTCATGCGATCCTGTTTAGTTATTCATCATATCTTTGAATTATGTTATGCTATGCTATCCAGTTTAGATAGACATCATATATGTGAAATTATGTCATGCTATCCGTTTTAGTTAAACAATATACATGTCAACTATTTCATGCCCTCTTTTTTCCACACTATCTATTGCATCTGTCTCTCATACAATGTCTGTACATTCAACTATGTTTCCTGTTTATCAGCCATTTGAATTGGAGTGGGTGATGGCAGTATCTAGCGGAGTAAAAACACGGTCTTCAAATAAAACAGTGCTACCTCTTGGTGGAGATAGCACCCCGGTTGTACATGCACGAGAACCAGCCCTACCACACATAACCCAGACTCTCGCAGATTGTACCCCTACTGCGATGGTCAGAGAACCAGCTTCACCCAATCTAACCCCAACCCCAGCAGATAGTAACCCAGTTCCTGTTGACACAGCACCATCTCCACCACAGAGCTCCCAAACAAGAGCAGTTAGTAAGGCAGCTCCAGTGCCCAAAGGGCCAGTACTACCACGGCGAACCCCAACTCCACCAGTTAGTACGCCTATTCCTGTGGAGGAAGCACAACCAGCCAGTCGTAGTTTAGCATCTATCGCATTTGATGTTGTTAAATCCTATGTGCGTATCTTCCCATCTTGGAAATATTATACTGAAGATGAAGGAAAATGCCAGTTGCAGGTGTTTGTCCAGGAGTTATGTGTAAGTAATGTTATTCATGGCAATTACTTAGCTTTGTCCCATACATTCTACCTCCATGATGGTTATCATACAGCAAAATTTCCCATTTTTCTCTATAGAGAAGGACCGATTTGGAAACTCAGGATGAGGTAACCTGTGCTAATACCTCTGCTATCTTTAAGAATGCTTGGTGGCAGTATCAGAATTACCTGAAGAAAACATACTTCACTGGCAAAGAAACTCATCAAATTCCCTTACATTCTCCTGAGACACATTTACTGGATGATGACTGGGAACGTCTTGTTCTGCACTGGTCCCGAACCAAGAATGTGGTAAGGTCTACGAGCTCATTTTTTGAAGTACTATATTCTTGTGTCTTATTGTACTATGTTCGTGTAGAACAAGTGCTTAAACCTGAAGAACAAATATTCTAATTTAAGATTCCATTGCTATCGTGCATACTGCTTTGCTCTTGTATCACTGTATTTACTCATACAAACTTATTTTTAAATTGAAGGATCCAATCGAAACTCCAATGGCACAGCAGGTATGTTCATGCATGTTTCTTTAACAGGTTTGCTCTTATCAATAGCTCTGTTGATTTCAATTTCAATTGTGTATACAGTTGATTTCTCATATCATGCACATTACTAGCATCACAACAGAGCCAATAGTGTTGTTGTACATGTAGACCCGCCGTACCCATCTGAAATCTTGTTGTGCCGTGTAGTTTCCCACGCTTTGTATTCTTTCACTGCTGCTTTGTCTTGAACTGATATGATTTGAACCGTGTCTCTATTTTGATTTGGCAAGACAATGCAGTGACCATAGGACATAGATATATGTTTGTTTGATGCTTTTATTATGTACTAGTACTTGGCAATAGAAGACTTAGTAGTTTAATCCTGTCCACCTGACTAATGAACTGGTTCACCGAAATGAGTTTCATATACTAGTACACTAAACCTGGTATGTGTCTGCTTGTTTCTTCTTTTAGAATGCTGACAGAATATTGGGGAAGAGTGCCTTATTAAGCAATGGTAAAGGAAGTAATGCAGATAAGGTTCAGGATAGTGAGATATCCTTGTTGGTCTCCAACAAAGCTGATAAAACAGCTAAGGAAGACTATCTTGAAGACAATGAGACAACCCCAAAGTCCTGTCTTGGTTTAGTGTTTGAGTTACTGGCCACTACCGCTTGCACAAGCTATTCAAACTCACTGTCTGAATCAGTTCGGTTTCTTGAGTCTCAACTACAAGCTGAAAGACATCGATCAGCTGTGCTGCGACAAGAAGCGGAAGGACTGCGGAAGTCCCTGGAGCATTCAGATGCATACTTTCTGGTGCAACAGCAAGCGTTGGAGGATTTTAGCGCCAAACAGGACAAAGCTAATAAGCTTGCTAAACTTATTGCCAGCATGGTGGATACCCAGGATAACGTTTCTTGAGCTCTTCTGAAGTTGTTTCAGTTATGCTCTTGTTTTGCTGCCGCGTTTATTTGCACTGGTGGCCAATTTTGACGGCCAGTGTATGTAATATGCTGCTTTGTTCCCTATATTTGCACTGGTGGCGAACTTTGATGCCCAGTGGATGTAATATGTGTAATAGCTGTAATAGGCTAGCGTTAGTTGCTTGCTTATTTATTTCCTTATTGTATTGTTTAGTTGTTTGCTTGTAGTCACCGCAGTTCTTTTTCTGCGTTTTTCTAGTGGCCACAATAACCTATTTTTGGTAACTATGCCACAATAATCATGGCAACACACGGACTGTTGTAACCATGGGCCTCCTGCGGGCCGTAGTATCCATGGGCCTTCTACGGGCCGTAGGATCCATGGACTTTCTACGGGCCTTATGATCCATGGGCCTTCTATGGGCCGTAGGGTCCATTGGTCTTCTACGGGTCGTAGGATCCATGGGCCTTCTATGGGGCGTATAATAATTTCGCCATAACGGGCCGTTAATAGGCGGTATTTGATAACGCTATGAAAATAGCCAACGGGTTAACGGGCCACAAACGGGCCCAATGTAAACAGGGGCTGAATTTGGCCCACAAACGGAACATGCCAGTAACGAACCGTAACTAACCGAATTCTAGAAATGAGCCCAAGAATAAATGGGCCCTTAGAAGGGCGAAAGTTAACACAGGCTGGAAACGGCCGACGAAATAAATGGGCCGTTAATGGGTATAAAGTGATACACTATTCATTATGGGCCAGTTTCATCTCGGGCCTTTATTGGGCCCAGAGTTACGAAGGGCCTCATATGGGCCGAAAGACATCATGGTCCATACAGGGGCCGGAAGTAACAACGGGCTGGAATCATATTGGACGGCCCAGATGAAGCTACTGGGCTTAATTCCGATATACGAATAGGCCGTTAACAGGCTTTCCCTGGGCCGGCCCGTTACCTTTTGACCAAGTCAAATGGGCCGGCCTTTTCACCGGAATGGGCCTCTGTTGGGCCGTGCCACGTGTCGACGTATCATAGGCGGCTCCTGTCCAATGAGTGGATGACATTTGTCCGAACGTTGAGCCAACACGTGTTTCCTCCGGCCAATGAGAATTTTACATGTGGAAAATCCCCATTGGTCCCGGCTGTTAACGGGTTATCGGATCCAAAACCGGACCCGATAGCTTAACGGCGTCCCGTTACGGTGGATGCCACGTGTCGGTCACCCTTGACGAAAGCACTTCTATGACGCGCGATTTATCGTCATGGAAGTGGACACTTCCGTGATGATAATTTTGGTAATGTCATGGAACACTTCTATGACAGCACAGGTATGACTATCTTGATTCTGTCATAAAATCGTCATGGATGTACATGCATCACAAAAGACGTGACCTACTGCGACAAACACGTATCATCACGGAAGTGTATTTTTTTGTAGTGATTGCCACCCTGGAGCCCGGCGAAAGGGTTGTATTCATCCCCCACTTCCTTTGTTGGCTAGGGTTTCCCCTCCATCCCTTTGTCCGGGGCCGCATGTTCTACTACGGGCTAGATTTCCATGATCTGGCCCCAAATTCTATCCTCCACATCTTGGCGTTCATCGTTGTATGCGAGGCGCTGCTCCGCATCCCCCACACTTCGGCCTATAGCTCAAGGTCTTCAATCTGAAGCCGAAGGTGGTCGACGGGCAGCATGCAGACTGCGGCGGCGCCATGGTGAGCAAGCTTCCCAACGCCATTTGGCCTAAGGGGGCCTTCGTGGAGACTGTCAAGTTGTGGCAGTAGGAGTGGTTCCATATCACCGAAACCCGCCACGCTAAGTGGGCGGCCACTCCTGAGTTTAGATCCGGACCCCCTATGCGGCTTACCTCATGGACCGCTAAGGGTCAGGACTGGGGATCCTCAGCGGAAGTGTTGATGCTGCAAAAGCGCATCACAAACATGATAGGCAAGAACACCAGTCTCACTAACGTGATTCAGGTGATGCTCTTCCACCGGATTCTTCCCTGCCAACTCTGACCCTCTCACATGTGGGAGTTCAATCCGGAAGATCCATGGACCCTGAAGCACTTCTTCGGCACACTGCACGAAGACATATGGAAGCTGTTATTCAAGGCCCAAAAAGCGTGGTCGTAGAAGACCGAAGACATCGGTCTCGACAGCGAGAACCCGGCCACACTAGTAAGTATGACTCTCTCGAATACATATCCGGTCAATGAGTTTTTTTAGGCATAATGGATTTTTTGTTCCTCATACAGAGTTGGATAGCAAAGGTGGAGCGGATTAATTGTCCGACACCGCTACCTGAGGACCCGTCCACACCCAGCTGACAAAGATGCTGGTCCTGGCGCCCTATCAGGTGCCGGAGAAGAAGGCCAAGAAGAAGAAGAGCCAGGAGGCCGGAGGCAGCCTCCGCCACAAGGGTACTTCGGACGCAGTGTCCGGAGAGACCAAAATCTCCTCCTGCTATGAGGGAGATGAAGACGAAGAGGAGGAGGAGGTGAAAAGTGACTCCCCTCTTAAGGGGAGAAAGAAGAAGAGGGCTACCTCCATAGACTCGGAGGAGCAGGCGCCCAAGAGGGGGAAGATGGCCCTCTCGGATGGTTCGGATTCGGAGGCCGAACCCATCCCCAAGAGGCTTCCCATGGTGAAGCCCCTAGCCGAATCGTAAGTATCAAAAGATCTATTATATGTCTTCGGTTCTCTATGTTTTCTCTAACATATTTCATTGTGTGTCTTTCAGCCCTCCTCGCGACATCCCCAACCCTTCACTATCTGAGGGGAGTTCTCTTCCGTTCGAGATGGCAGAAAGCGAGACGCCTCCGTGAGCCTCTTCGCCAATCATCGTGGATGACACCGAGGTGTTGTCCCGAAGGAACTCTCCAGGCCGCGGAGGGGTGGGCGAGGCCGCCGAAACGGCGCCCGAGGGTAATACCTCGGAAGCCGAAGACATGGGGGGAGCAATCCCCATGGTGACCGATGGCGGGGGCCTTGATCAATCCGGCCCCCAGCCGAACATCACCCCGGAGCCCCATGTGGCTCTGGAATCAAGCGAGCAACCCCCTTTGAAGGAGGGGGAGCATCTGCTCCGACGGCGACCTCCACTAATCTGGAGGCGCCGAATACTTTAGTGGAAGCACTACGACGTGCTTCCGTCGTGCAGGAGCACCGCACCCTGATGAGTACGGTGGTAGAGAAGGTTCAGTCCACCAAGAGCGGGTTGAACGAAGTCCTCACCAGCCTACTGACAGGCTTCGAGGTATGTGACGTAATGCTGTACATGCTTTTTTATATATGTCAAGAAATATACCTGTATATAGATAGTAGCCCCCGAAACACTGTTTGGTTTTTGAAAAAAGCTGACACAGGATCATATAGTATTCGGAAGATGTGACATACTTATCTATTTTATAACAGGCTTCCCTGTTGGCGGCAACCGCCCAGGCCACTGAAGTTTCCAAACTCAATCAGAGCTGGCTGATCATGAGATCGATCGCATTAACAAGCGGTTCAATGAGGCGCAAGGTATGCGTGTACTTTAAAAGAGTTTGATCATATATCAGAAGTGATATGAAAATTCAGAGTGTAACTCATGTACTGCTGTGATTATGAGTGTAGGTAGCGGGGCCGAGGTCGAGACCCTCAAGAGCGCCCTTGCCCAAGCCAAGGAGGAGGCGAAGGCGAGCAAAGCGGCCACTGACAAAGCGTCTGCGGAAATTAAAGGCCGAATAGGTCGCCCGCCGCCAGCACGAAGAGAGGGTGGCCAAAGTGGAGCAAGAGCCGAAGGACGCCATCGGCAAATGCGAGGCTTTGGAGGAGAAGAATACGGCCCAAGCGGCCGAACTCGCCAAAGCCATCCATGACGCAAAGGAGGCGCGGAACGAGTCCCGGAGTGCTCGTGAAGAGATCCGGCAGGCCGAACAGATAACGGCTGGTAAGCCCTTTCTTTTGCAGAGTCTATTCGGGGGTCAAAGATATGTTGTGCTTACTCGACTGTGGAGTTCTCCAGACGCCTTTGCGGATCTTCCTAGGAGTGCTGCCGACATCGCGCAGTTCTTCCGAGCCCAGGAGGAGAATACAATAGAGAAGTTGTTCTGGTCACAGTTCCTGGCGCCGGATCATCCGACGCTATTGAACAACCAGATGATGCAACTGCCGGAGCTGCATAGGATGTCCGGCCTGGCCATGAAGGACATCATAGTCCGGCTTTGGCTAGCCGAACCCATTCCGAGCAGCTACTTCGGTTTGGTGAGGCGACTTGTCGATGCGCTGCCCCGAGTTGAAGCCGTGAAGCGCTCAGCGTGCATAGAGGGTGCGCGGATGGCCTTTGCCTATGTCAAGATGCACTGGGCGAAGATGAAGGCCACCGACGTGTCGACCGCAGGCCCGCCTGAAGGCAAGGAGCATCGCAAGCCGCAGAGGTACTTTGAAGATGTCCTAGCGGGTTCCAGAATAGTAGAGGTCCAATGCTCAAAGGATGTTATGTTTGAGTGAATGTACCGGGGCTGTCCAAACTTTGTTTTATGAACCAAGGCTTGTAATATATTTATGCCTTTATCTGGAATTATTTTCCACCTGTGCGGCCGTGTCAAATCTGAAAGTTTGCCAGTCGTCGGCTTCAGCCCCCATGTAGATACTATGGGGGTGTTTGGTATGGCACGTGATCACACTTGACCCAACGGCTTGGTCCGTAAAGGAGGTGTCTGTGCAGCGAACCAGGCAATCCGACTATGCAGCTTTATTACTTTCACTTAGCCATAGGAGTTTGACAGTGGGGCTAAGTACTAGCCCCTGGTGTGTATGCGGCCATCCGAACTAGGATGCCTGAGGCGCATGTCTGAGTGAGGGCCAGCCCTTTGATAATACGGAGTAAATCGCAAAATATTTATAGCAAGTCGCCGAATCGTCGACCAGCTCTCGCCATAACATGACAGTTAGTTTTCGGCTTTCTCTACTGAGGTGTTTGACCGAACAAACCAGAAACACAATCGCAGTAGTTCTCCCTTTACTACCTTAGCCGAACTAGCGGAACGTAAGGTAGTAATCATAGGAACCGAGCAACTCAACTATCGACCAAAGACATGATTCGGAGCTGATGCATACAATGCAATATTCGGGACGCTGAAATATACCCTAGAGGTGTTCGGACTTTGGAGAATATAGGTGGCCGAATAAAGCCCCCGACATTTAGGCCGGGTCAAAGTATATCTGGGAATCTGAAGCAAGGAGGGAACACAGATGGTAAAATAAACCAATACCGAATAGGGGTGATAAACTGTTGCCTTTTATACTCTGATTAATACATTAAAATGTGCTATTACAGATAATGCCAGAGACATCAAGGCTATTTTACATGCCGAGAATTTGTGCACAAGGGGAACTGTATACATGGCCTAAAAGAAAAAGGTAGTCTTGATGATCCCATTGATGCCCTGCCGCACGTCTGCGTCGTTTCTCCTGAGTAGAAAGTCCTTTGAGAGGAGCAGTCGACGGACGTTTATACAAAAGGGGCCCGGAAAGAGCCCTTGCACGACATAGTGTAGCTAGGTTTTAATGAACCTGTAGTATGAGGGAGAAAAGATCAAAGAAGAAAAGTTAGGGTCCAAATAGGGTCAAGCCGCACTATAGAACTTGTCCGCAGTGTGCCTCCGTCGTTGCCCAGGGTATTTTAAGTGCCTAATTATGTTCACACGGTACATATGCCGCGGTTGTGTGGGGCGATCAGCGGAGGCGAAACTGCTAGTCTAGCTCTGGAGCCACCGAGCTGTCATTCTGCAGAGTAGGCCGGACTCACTTAATAGTGTCCGGGGTCTTGATGGCCAGATGAAGTGTTCGGCTTGATGAGGCCGCTCTGCACCTCGGCTGTGAGGGCCACAGCGTGTTCCTCCGTACAGGGGGAGCTCTCCATGTTTCCATTGACTGTGATAACGCCACGCGGTCCGGGCATTTTGAGGTTTAAGTAAGCATAGTGCGGGACTGCGTTGAAACGGGTGAAGGCAGTTCGTCCGAGCACTGCGTGATAACCACTGCGAAAGGGGGCAATGTCCAAGATCAAGGCATCGCTTCGGAAGTTATCTGGTGAACCGAAGACTACTTCCAATGTTAATGAACCCGTGCAGCGCGCCTCTACGCCGGGTATCACACCTTCAAAGGTGGTGTTACTTGGCTTGATTCTTGACGGGTCAATACCCATTTTACGAACAATGTCTTGATAGATCAGGTTAAGACTATTGCCGCCGTCCATAAGGACTCGAGTGAGATGGTATCCATCGATGATTGGATCGAGGACCAGGGCTGCCGAACCTCCATGACGGATACTGGTCGGGTGGTCCCTGCGATCGAAGGTGATCGCACAAGCCGACCACGGGTTGAATTTTGGGGCAACTGGCTCTACGGCGTGGACGTCCCTTAGTGCGCACTTGCGCTCCCTCTTGGGGATATGCGTGACATATATGATATTCACTGTTTTCACCTCAACGGGAAATTTCTTCTGTCCCCCTGTGTTCGGTGGGCGGGGCTCATCATCGTCCTCGCTTTGAGGCCCCTTCCCCTTGTGTTCGGTATTTAACTTACCGGCTTGTTTAAAAGCATAGCAGTTTCTGTTGGAATGGTTGGTGGGGGTGCCGTGAATCTGGCAAGGCCTGTCGAGTATTTTGTCCAAATTAGATGGGTCGTCCCTATTTCCATTGAATGGCTTCTTCTGCTGACCGAGCTTAGAGCCACGGAATCCGGCATTGACTGTCGTATCTTTAGTTTTGTCATTGTTGTTCTGATAATTGTTTTTGTTACATCGTGGCCTTCCGTTGCCATCCCTGGCTTCAGAAGTGCCAGGGTCACTGGTACTATTGCTTCTACAAGCTAACCAGATTTCTTCTCCCACGCAGAAGCGGGTCATGAGTGCGGTAAGAGCTGCCATAGGCTTCAGCTTTTCCTGACCGAGGTGTCGGGCGAGCCATTCGTCGCGAACGCTATGTTTAAAGGCCGCTAGGGCTTCAGTGTCCGGACAGTCGACAGTTTGGTTCTTTTTAATTAAGAACCAAGTCCAGAGTTTGCGGGATGACTCTCCGGGTTGCTAGACTATATGACTAAGGTCATCGGCGTCCGGTGGCCGGACATAAGTACCTTGGAAGTTATCTCGAAAGGCATCCTCCAAGTCATCCCAGCTGCAAATAGAGTTCTCTGGGAGGCTATTCAACCAGTGATGTGCTGGTCCTTTTAGCTTTGGGGGGAGGTATTTAATGGCGTGGAGATCGTCACCGCGAGCCATATGAATATGGAGAAGAAAATCTTCAATCCAGACAGCGGGATCAGACGTTCCATCGTATGCTTCAATGTTTACGGGTTTAAACCCTTCTAGAAACTGGTGTTGCATTACCTCGTCGGTAAAGCACAAGGGGTGTGCGTTGCCTCTGTATCGGGCGACGTCACGACGGAGTTCATATGACATCCGTGTTCGGTTTTCGGCCTGAGTTTGGTTATGCTTATCGCGCCAAGCTTGATGGACGTCGTCTCATGTTGGAGCGCACCCCCTTGATCTGTAGATTGATCTAGTTTGACCGGCTCTATTGTCCAGGTCCTGACGTAAATCGTAGGTATAACCCGGAGTCGCTACCTCTTTGCCTCGACGGCGGGGTGGCGCGGGCTGGTGTTCGACGTAGGTAGCCGCTCTGTCCCGTCCATGTGGTGGTCGGTTTGGTTCGTCAGCAGGATTATATCTTGACGGTATTGGCTCAAGGGCCTCGTCGTCATATTGTGGTAGTAGCCAATGCTTCAGATAACTCTTTGTTGGGCACTCGAGGCCATATTCTTCGGAATCCAGGACCTTGGTCCATCTGTCATTGAGCGTATCCTGTTCGACTTGAAGCTGTTGCTGTTTCTTTTTTAGGCTCCTCGCAGTGGCGATTAGCTGTCACTTGAAGCGCTCTTGCTCGATGGGTTCCTCTGGCATGATGAAATCTTTGTTGCCGAGGCTGACGTCCTCCTCGGAGACCGGTAGATAGTTACACTAGTACGCGGCGGTGCTATACAAACGGGTTTTAACCCCTTTCCGCGGCGGCATTTGGGACCGTCGCCAAGTGAGTGTGGGCGATAGGGTATCCTTCCCACACGACCCAGAAACCATCGGGGATATGGAGCAGTGATCCAGAGGCCTTCCAAAATGTAATCGTGTGCGATGCAGCACACACTAAATTCTTTCGCACGTGTGGTATCGGTGATTAAACGTTTCTAATGACGCAGTGAAACCATACGTTCTGTCGTAATGAATTGTTTGGGAAACAGTATGTAAGGCACACGGGCCAACTTATGAACGGTGTGCGATTTGTGCCCCATCGCACATGAGTTTTCTGCGTAACTCGTCTGTCATGCAAGACTCCATCGCACACGTTTGCCAACAATTACCATCTGCGATAATGTTCTATCACAAACGGTTCAGGAGCCCCTTCGCACACAAACAAGTGCTGCAGACCGTTTGTGATTTGTTGGTATCACCGACGGTTTCCGCAAGAGTGACATGTGCTTTTCGTTTGGGATCCCACATGTTTCCTGAAAAAATTACGACTGGGATTGTATTTTACATTGGGCACGGTTTACTCCGAGTTCTCATGTGCGATAACGCGATATCACAAACGGTTCCGGAGACCCTACGCACATGTAGTAGCGCTGCAAATCATTTGCGATCTGTTGTGTATCACCAACGGTTCCGCTACGATTGATGTATGCTTTCCGATGTGGATCTCACACACGCATTTAATTGAACCATGTGCAGAGCAATTGACAGGTTAAAACTTAAATATCCCATTTTGAATCGGGATGCAAAAAGCAAATTCGCCACAATATTCAATTGAACAAATAAACAAAAATATCCCATTTTGAATCGGCACGCAAAAAGCAAATTTGCCACAATATTCAATTGAACAAATAGTGTCCACAGGAAGAACATTCATCAGATTTCGCAACAATTGCAATTGAACATATGGTAGCTAAATTCCAATGATTTGTCCACACATATATGCATTACATAATTAATCATAGTGTACGAAATACGAAGACCTCATCAGATGGAAAACAATGGATCCATGCGTTATATGTTTAGCGGCTAACTCTTACTCAATGTTTCAAGAGAAGGCATGCTGAAATCTTCATTATCACCAGTGGGATTGATGTAGTGATCCAAGAAGAAGTGGCTGATAAATCTCCGAACCATTAGCAATTCACCAGCCGGGAGCGGTTTAGGGGTCCTCGGTTTTAAGATGAGCTACAGTATTTTTAAGATCAGAATGTGCCATATGAGTGGAGTAGAAGATACTCCCTCCGTTCCTAAATATAAGTCTTTTTAGGCATTTCAAATGGAATACAACATACGGATGTATGTAGACATATTTTAGAGTATAGATTCACTCATTTTGCTTCGTATGCATTCACTAGTTGAAATCTCTAAAAAGACTTACATTTTAGAACTGAGGGAGTATTAATTAAGATATACTTACTAGTACTAATTCGCGAGGATCGTCACAACTATCAGCAGATTTGCAGATGGAGATCATGTGTCTGCAAACATAGTATCCACAAAGGTTGGTCCCTGCTTCTTGCTGAGGACACAAAAAAAAATTGTACATAATTAGTCATGTATTTGTCCTGTTAGGAACAACCTAACCGGTCTTAGATGTATTATTTTTTCTTTGGACAAAATAGAAAGAGGTTCATTTAGAAGCTTGAACATTTGGCTAGCATAAGGAAAGGTATTTGCAGACAGTTGGATACATTTTCCGAAAATAATGGATTTCGGTGTGTTACCGGAGAAACGATCTCGTGCTGCAGAGGTAGTTCCCTCTGGAACAGGTTCCTTGGTTTAGTTTTCCACAATGCGAGCACATTGGATACAATTCTTTCTTGGAGTCCACATCAATGGTTGGCAGATCCTTGTACACAATCATATCCTTTTTTGGGCCCTTGAAATCTGCAATCATAGCAGCAAAATCTGGCATATCAAGATCGTCGTCATCTGCGTCGACGTCTTGGTTTTCCAGTGGGTGTTTCGGCTTTCTGGTGTTCCATTGGTAGCTTGACGCCTCTGCCCTGATATTAGATTCAACATCCATGTGACACTGATCGGGGTTTGGCATCTCGCTGCCCTGGGTATCTTCATCCATGACCTCCTCATCACCGTGTCTGGTCCAACGTGTATATCCATCCATGAATCCCCTAGAGACTAAGTGCATCTGGACATCTCCAACTTCATGTGACTCTGTATTGGCACAATCAGTACATGGACACAGGATGTAACCCGCATCACCAATTCTCCTCTTTGTACTTTTAGCCAAATTCATGAACTCTGTCACGCCACTGATGAAATCTGTGGTTTTCCGTTCTTCATCCATTGAGATCGTTCCATCTGTAGCACACGAATGGTAATTAAAAACAAAACAACAACATTAATACACGGATTAACTACTGTCCAAAGATGCATGCATAAATCACAAGGTTTTATTTTCATAATTACTAAGGGCGCTCCATGTTATTATCCAGACGTGCAATGACAAAAATTAATGGCCAGTCAATTTACACGCACAGTACTAGTACAACACTACCCTTAGGAATTGAATACCTTAATTAAGCTACTCACGAAAAGAATACCTTAATTAATTAGCCGCGCAGCAACCTCCACCCAGCAGACAAAGAAGCGCGATGCGGCGGCACGCCAAGACAGCAGGGTCGAGGAGCAAAGCTTAGTGCGGCTGCCGCCTGAAGTTCGACCTCCACTATCCCGCCATCGACGGCGATGGATGTGCTCAAATCACGCCGCCGCCGACCTCGATGGTTGAGCTCCTCCTATCTCCCGCCGCAGACCAAGGATTGACCTCCTATGACGCCGCCACCGCCCACCGACCGAGGATTGACCTCTTCTCCGGTACCACTGCCTAGGCTGCCGCCGCCATCTCTATATGCAGAGCAGCTATTTTTTTAACGGATATCCCCATAGCAGATGTTTACACGGTATCTCACTGTAACTCAATTATATGGACAGGGTAGTACATCACATACGGTTATGTAACCGCAACCGTGTCTAACCTGTGGCACCCCGGCTCAGAGAAATCGGAACGCCCCGTATTCCAGCCCACAGATCGAGGA
Organism: Triticum aestivum; assembly: GCF_018294505.1. Classification (NCBI taxonomy): domain Eukaryota; kingdom Viridiplantae; phylum Streptophyta; class Magnoliopsida; order Poales; family Poaceae; genus Triticum; species Triticum aestivum. The sequence continues at coordinate 412,959,726 of NC_057799.1, read as the reverse complement.
GAAGTCTCTGGAATACGGCACTGCTTGACATAGAACAAATCAGCTCTTATTACAAGAATAATAATACAAGGGCCTGATGTTACAAAGAAGCACATCAGCACGGCGACACTACGCCTGCGATACTACACTTGCTCTATGCTAGCAGCGGAACAACGACGAATGTGGTGAACTCCACTCCGCAGGGACTCTGGCTGGGACACGATCTAGCTCGCACGCACGGCAACCTCGACAAGCAATCAAGCAATCATGGCATCACCTGCAATCTGGCATGACACGCCAGGTCAGTACATCGAATGTACTTGCAAGCTCACAACAACCATAAACATCAAGGCAAGACAATAACTTAGCATTAACAAGTTAATTAATTAACAACTACCATGATGGAGCAACTACTAAGCATGGTATGAACTGATACAATACCAACATCTCATATATCCATAACCATATCTCTCTCGGCTAACCGGCCAAGCAATATACCATCTCGATCACCTCGTGATCAAAAACAAAACAGTGATCTTTCCGGCGATCACTACCATGACCAACACTTGGCCTCAACATTATCATCAACATCCTGCCAATCTGTACTGCTCAAAATATCAACATATATATATATAGATATCACCTATACGTCATTCCGTCATGTGAGTGTTGATCGAACGGTGTGACCTAGTACGAACCCATGCCCATGACCGAGGACGCGGCTATCAATAGATTTAAATACACTCTGCAGAGGTAGCGCACTGTACCCATACCATGGAACCCATGGCCTCGCAATCCCATTCGGGTGGACCAATGGCGTTCCGACAAAACCGATCTACTGCCATGACACTCTCCCGGCCACTCCGACCCACTCCCAACTGAGCTAGTCCTGGGTGGCCCCGTGTCTACCAAAGACACAACGACCACCGTCGTGGCCAAAACGTCCCTCACGGGGACCGGATCCATAACAACAACAATGGGCACACAAGGTTATGTCTGCTTACCGGGCCAGGGTACGCACGCCCATAACCTTCCCTCGTTGGAGGCACCGGCGAGAGGCACGACAATAGACCAAGTTAGGACCTTCCCATAAAGGTAAGCATGGTTGCACTGGAGAAAGCCCGGTTCGGTGGCACCTGACCAACTTAATGACAGAATTTATCCCCAAAAGTATAACTATGATAACTGATACACCGATATCAACTATCAAACTATAATCCAAGTCATAGCAATATCCATAATCCAAGCCTAATATCATCACCTCAAAATACTCCAAGGGTAGCACATCACTATTGTCATGATGAATAGGAAAACAATAATCCTACTACTCCAATAACAAGAATAAAGCTATTCGGCTAAGGTCCTCATGTAAACATCATCTCCGAAAATAATACTCCAAGTAACCGAACATCAACTAGCATCATGAAAATAAGCATACTAACCACTAATAATCCAAGGGCGGCATGATATCCAAAGTAATACTCCAAAATAATACCAGATACCATCATGAAAAATAAACATAATAGCCACTAAGAATCCAAAGGCACATGTCATCCACATAATCATCAAAATATTAATCCTAGAGCTCCAAGCAATATCATGGCAATATCAAGATCAAACAATACTTCGAGAAATGCCATGAACAAATCCTACATAGCTAACACAATATTTTAAACAAGTTCAAATGAATAAACCATGTCACTCCATTGCAATCATGCAAATGGAGGGTGTGGCTTGCCTGGGGCGGAAGAAATCACCGGGAGAAAATGCGAGAAGCTCGCGGAACGAATCACCGAAAAACCTTCATTCTCGGAGGGGGCTGATTAAGCGCAAGGGCAAAATGGTCATTTTCAAAATGTCAAAATATGGTGAAAATGATACCAACAGAACAGGCTCGACGAAACGAAGAAGTGGGCTTTGGAATCACCTGATTTGGAGTTGGGAGTAAAAAGTTATAGCAGTTTTTCTGCCAGGGACCTCTTTGTAATAAAAATCATCACAAATAGGCTCTTAACAGAAAAAACGAACGCGCACGTGGGGAAATACGCTTTCGGTGGATGAAAGCGTACACGGCAAAAGCCATGTCCACTTATCCACGTCAGCAGGGGGCGGGGCCGGCCTCAGGGTCACTGACTGGCGGGTCCCACGGGCTGTGGGGCCCGTCACTTATCCAGCTGGGCAGGCGGGGTCAACACCCACCCGCCAACAGGTGGGGCCGCGGGCCCACTGGCCAGCTGGGTCAACTCCCTCCTCTCTCTCCTCCCGCTCCTTCTCTTCTTCCTCGATGCGGCGCAGAACAGAGGAAGGGGCGCCGGCACCGGCGCTGGCCTCGCGGCTCCGGCCAACGCCGGCCAAGGGGAGGCCACCCGCGAGCGCAGCGCAGCCCACCGCATCCATCTAGGGGGAAAACAAGCCCCGGGGAGGAGCGGGGAGGCGGCGACGGTTGGAGGAGGAAAGAGGCAGAGGCACCGGCGATCTTCGAGGTATGCGGCCAGGGTGGCTCCGGCGGTGGAGCGAGGACACGGGGACGACCGCCAGGGTCTGGGTGGAGCTATGGTGAGGTCAGGAGGGAGGGGGAGGGCTTGGTTGGCTCGGATTTTAGCGGGCACCGATGGCGGCCATGGTGGGGAGGGGAGGGCAGGAGAGCTCCTCGAGCTCAAACGAGGGGCTGGGGAGGCTTAGTGGAGCGAGTGGAGGCTGGTGAGGTGCTCGGGAGGGCTCAGGGATGGCTATTTATAGCGGGGCAAGGGAGATGGGCTCGGGTGCCGCCGGGCGAGGGAGATGGGCTCGGGTGCCGCCGGGCACGTCCGGCCGAGGCTCTGGCGATGGCCAGCGAGCACGGAGGGCGCGGGAACACGATGAGCTATTGATTCAGAGCTCATGGAGGGTTAGGCGACGCCGGAGAGCAGAGGAAGAGGCCGAGCACCATTAAAACATGTCGGGGCACTGTGCTCCCGTGGGCGTTCGGCGGCGAGCGTCGGTGGGCGTCGGTGAGGAAGCTGCCGGAGGGTGAGAGGGGTCCAGGGGGACGGCGACGATGCAGGCTAGCTGTTGGACACGCTCACGCGTGCGAAGACGATGAGAGGAGGAGGGCCCGAAGCACAAACAGCCACTGGGCGGGGCCACTTCACACAGAGCGCGTGCACAGTGATGCCATTAACGCGGTCACCGCGTGCACTGGCATGTAGCGGGGGAGAGAGGCCTGAGCATGTTGTCTAGTGGTAAGTTCATCTAGGGGAGGTTTCAACTATGGTGGTAGCTCGGTTAAAAGTGATCTGGTTAAACGGTAAGAACCCTCTGAAGTTTACTGCAGTAAACTTGGGTGAGCACTAGTGATCAACAGGAAGGGTTTTGGATCCAATGGAAATGTCTGCGAGGTTGAGGTAAAGAAGGACTTTCATCCTGGTAACTTTGAGAAAGTTTGGACCAAGATAAATCATAGTTGCTTTGCAACTGACCAAAATGGTCCAGAAACTTGATCAGGATGGTGCACTCACATGGAGTTTCAAACTGAGCTCAAATTGGTAAAGGCAGAGTCATTTGATCCTATGAAGATGCTCAAAAAGTCTCATACCAATTAGCCAAGCCAAACTGGTACTTGCTTCACAAACATCTCCTCTGGACAGAAACTTGCAAAAATTCTAGAGGAATAATGGCTTGATGAACCATGCCCAAAATGGGTGGAGGTAGGTTATATGGATAATAGAAGGCCTATAAAAATTGGCAGCCATAATGGAGCAAGATAAAATATACTTGCTTCACAAACTGAAATTTTGGGCAGAATCAAAGAATTGAAGATGAGCTCACATGGAGGCATGACATGAGCTCTACTTTGGTGGAGGGCTATGATATGATGATATGAGGGATCATGAAAAATGGCAACTCATTTGGATATGCCTAGCTTGCACCTCCTTCACAAAGCTTCTTTCTGGTAGAAACTTTGGAAAATCATAATTAAATAATTACTAGGCAAATGAGGTTGCATTTTGGCATGTGGCAATGATATGGACAGTAAAAGGTGTCCAAGGAGTTTGAGGTCAATTGGGTAAAGGAAAATAGCACCTGCTTCACAATGTGCCATTTAGGGCAGAATAGGAAATGAATCATTTGAGCAAGATGATAAACATGACAAATGAAATATTTTGCCATATTTGAGAAAGCTATGACCCAAACAATTTATGAGAATTATTTGGGAATTATAGGAGTGATGGAAAATAAAGGTTGCTTCACAACCTAGGGCAGACAGGGTTATTCCTTTAATAGAAAAAGGAATATTCCTGAGAAAAAGAAATTAGGGTTTGGTCAAGCAGTGGAGTGACATGATCTTGGCAAGGTTTTGAGAATGATGAGCCACTTGGGAGGGGAAATGAGGATGATTTCCCAGGTGACAAGGCCACAGAACCACTCCAAAAAGAAAAACATAGCAAAAACCAATAAATCAAAAAGAAAAAGAAAAGGGCCAAAATCCAGGCTGTTACATAACCTACGTTGTCTTCTCACACGGTTTGGTGCGAAAATCGTGTGTGACGTTGTAATACCTAACACAAACGACATGTATAAATAGTGTGTCATATACAACATATAGTGCCATAAGTAGTTCCCGACCATTAGCTTATCTCCACAGTTTCCCCATTTCCCCCAAATCCCTACATAGCCTCCAAATTCCCTCGCGTGGCGCTGACATTGGGGGAATGCGGACGAGTGGTGCTGATGGTTTTGGTGTGGCTGCTCCTGCTCGTATCGCCACCATGACGGCGGTCGCCGCCGAGCACTTGCCTAAGGTCATCAGAAGGCAGGTGTAGTACGGATCCGAATCGTCCTGTCAGGTTCCAATCTATCCCGATCTTTTTTGGCATGTCCAAAGTATAGCTCCTTGTTGAATCCATCCTAAATGAGCCCCCTCCCCCCGAGGAAAGTGATCTGCCGCCGGATCTGGAGCATGACTCCAGACTCCCGCAACACGAGTTTGACTCCGAGTTTTGCGCCACCGAGAAGTACCAAAAGTTGAGTTGTGTGCATGGGCACACTCCCTCTTGACGTGTATGCACGGAGGGATTCGACATTGGCAGGCGGTTTCTCAGTTGCCCCTTAGAGGTTAGTGCTAATTAAGTTCATCATTTTACTTCAGTTAATGCCAACGCTCATCCTGAATACTATTTAACATTGGCAGGGATATGTGGCTTGTGCCTTTGTTAACTGGCTGGATGAAGAATGGCATGGCAGGGCTCGGAGTGTTATCACCAAGCTCATAGAAGATAACGTAAAGCTGAAGAAGAAACTGGCTGATCTAGAATGTACAATCAGTACGATGAAGCAAGAAAGAATCAATCACAGGCAACAGATGAAAGCAAGAGACAAGAAGGAACTAGCATGTGTAGTTGTGGTTGTCGCATTAGCCATATTCTATGCGTTGTTTTCAATGATGATTATGTTTGACAGTATTGCTAAAGCACATCTAGATGAGCTCTAAGTAATGCACATCTAGGTCCTATGCCATTAATGTTACGCGAAGATTCGTGCAGATATTTATCTTTGTCTTTTTTCTTTTCCTTTCTAGTTTGATTATTACTGGCTTTATCAATAAGAAGAGCTCAATGTATTGCTTGCCAACCGTCCTACTCCGTTCATACCGGTATCGGTGCATAATCCCAAAACTCGTTCCTTGTTTTTGTCCTGAAAAAGGAAACCAGCCAAATAGCGAATAGGAGTCCTGCGCAACCCCGGGAATTTGGAGTGACTGGGTACAAATAATTGCGGTTGATTATATCAGCGGTTAGATAATACGTCAACCCCGCTTCAATCCCCCCTCCCCCGCAGAAAAAACCCCGCTTCAATTGGCAGTTCCTTTTCTCTGCATACCCCGCTTAAGTGTCCACCATATTCATCGTCCCTGGCAGGCCGCGCTACACACTAGCACACACTCTGCAGCCATGTCGAGCGACAGTGAGGATGACAGTTTGGCCAGTAGTCTGGCGCCCAATGATAGGTCAACATCGAAATCATCCCGCTCGTCTTCCATGAGTCCGACGTCGAGCCAAGACCTCGATTATATCTGGTTCATGGAAGGGAAGCCGCCTCCGGAGTAGTTAGACGACAACCAGACGGATGAGGAGCCATCGGAGGACGAAGAAGATGACGACGATGATGAGGAGGAGGAATGGTCGAATGAGGAGGAGGAGGACAACGACAGCAACGACGATGATGACGGCGGCGGCGATGAAAAGCCAACGGTTAGCGGCAAGAAGCGTCCTCGCCAAGACGACGTCGCGGGGCCATCCAACAACAACAACAACAAGAAGTAGGACTAAATTAAGCAGACTGTATATATCGCTGTTTATCCTGTCAATCTCATCATAGACGGTTAGTAATATGTATTCGACGGAGATCTTCTACATTATCGCCCACAGGTTGGTTTGTTGAACTGTGTGCCCTGACGAGCACACAATTCACAAAAAAAGACCGTATGGGCTGTCTATAATGATTGCACACAATTCTGATTACCGACCTGTTTGCCGGTTATCACACACATCTTGTTACCCCAAATCGTTTGTGCTCACCTCAATCATCCCAAACAGTTCATCAGAGTGAACTGTATGCCGTATATCACACACACCTTGATCTGGCTGCCCGTTTTTGTTGTTCTGTCTCATCGCAAACAGTTCGTATAGATCAAACGTATGCCCCTCATCGCACACGCAACTAAAATCTGAACCTTGTTTGATGTATCATTCATTGCAAACGTTTTGCATCTTTTTTTGACGGTTTTTTTACATCACCGTTTGCGATTAATACATCGCACACAGTTTCGTCAAAGGGTCTCTGATCGTAGTGCCGCATTAGCAGCATCCTGCAGTAGTATTACTATCTTCCGAATCCTCATTCTCGATAGGTTCGTCGGGGTTAAATTGCCCCTCCTCATCCTGCTCAACTGCAGGCTTGACAGGGTCTTCGGGGTCTTCGGCGTCATCTGGAGTGTTAATGTCTCCGGTGCCAGTATTACTGTCTTTTTTCCAACGCGACTTTGGTGGTACTTCGACTAGTTTATCCTCGATTGGGTCTTGCCGGTCGTCGTCGTCCTTTTTAGGTGTATCTACCATGTACACGTTGTATGTGGAGGTGGCCGTCCAACGCCCGGTGATAGGCGGATTTTGGCCTAGGTCGGCTCCGGCATCGTCAACCATACCGTCGATGTCTTCGGAGGCGTACTCTAGCATGTCGGTTAAGTCCTTGACAGTGGCTACCAAGTGGGTGGTGGGTGGGATGCAAAATTCCCCGCACTCAGCCCCTAGTTCAGGCTGGGCGTAGTTCGAAAGTGATACTTCAGTGATGGCAAGAGATCGCATTAAGTCTAGAGCTTCACTTAAAAGTGAAAAATGGAAGGGTGGCTGAGGATCTGCGGAGCTGGGCCTGATGAACACAGCTTGGCCATGCCCAATGGACGCAGACCTCAAGAGTTCGGAGTTAACATCCGGAGGCGGCTTTCTGATGACAGGGAGGACCCTGTTTGAGTTCAGGTCCACCAATAATATGGCCGCCTCTCGGTCTCCGGCAAGGAGCTCCACAGTGGGAGAGGGTCCGGTGGGGATAAAACTCCCATCTTCGGACAAGGCGGTCTGCTCTGGATCTAGGGCCAGGGCAGGAACGATAGTTGGTCTTTGAACGGCGCCTGATAGTGGATCCGACGGGTTTCCTTCTAGCAGATGAGGAATAGCAGTCGAGGCCGTGAACCCATCGAAGATCATGTCTCCTCGGATATCAGCGGCATAGTTCAGGCCTCCGAACCTGATCTGATGACCAGGGCATAGCTGTCGATCTGTTCAAGGTGACCAGTTGAATTGGCACACAGAACGAAGCCACCAAACACAAAAAGTTGACCAAGGAGGAAAGTTTCCCCGGAAATAGCATCGTTGTTGATGATCGAACAAGACATCGAACCATCTGTCGACGACACAGCGGAAATCTCAATGAAAGCACCAATGTCGGTGTCAAAACCGGTCGATCTTGGGTAGGGGGACCCAAACTGTGTGTCTGAGGATTCGAAGGTAACAAGGGACAAAGGGGACACGATGTTTACCCAGGTTCGGGCCCTCTTAATGGAGGTAAAACCCTACGTCCTGCTTGATTGTCTTTGATGAGTATAGGGGTTACAAGAGTTGATCTACCTCGAGATCGTAATGGCTAAACCCTAGCTGTCTAGCCTATGCAAATTATGATAGCCTCTACAGACTAAACCCTCCGGTTTATATACACACCGGAGGGGCCTAGGGTTGTACAAAGTCGGTTTGTAGAGGAAGGAAATTACATATCCGGACACCTAATCTTGCCATCCACGCATAGGAGAGTCCTATCCGGACACGGGGGAAGGTCTTCTGCTGTAACGCCCACGATGCGGCTATATCTCCCACGTGTCGAGGCACGACTTAGAGGCATAACCGCATAGTGGTTTTGTCGCAAGAAGGGTCATCTTCACACAATCCCATCTAATGAACAAGAATGGGATAAAGAGTTGGCTTACAATCGCCACTTCACACAATACATAAATATTATACATACATCATCCAAAATACAATCATATAGACCGACTACGGTCAAAATCCAGATGAAAATAAGATAACCCCAAATGCTAGATCCCCGATCGTCCCAACTGGGCTCCACTACTGATCATCAGGAAAAGACACATAATAACGACCACGTTCCTCGTCGAACTCCCACTTGAGATCGACGCCATCATCTGCACTGGCATCGTCGGCACCTGCAACTGTTTTGGTAGAATCTGTGAGTCACGGGGACTCAGCAATCTCACTCCCGCGAGATCAAGACTATTTAAGCTTGGAGAAAAGGATGGCGCAAAGAGGTGGAGCTGCAGCGGCAAAAGCATATATGGTGGCTAACATACGCAAGAGAGCGAGAAGAGAAGCAACGGAACGGACGTCAACTAGCAATGACCAAGAAGAGGTCCTGAACACCTACTTACGTCATACATAACACAGACCGTGTTCACTTCCCGGACTCCACCGAGAAGAGACCATCACGGCTACTCACGCAGTTGATGTATTTTACTTGGGTCAAGTGACAAGTTATCTACAACCGGACATTAACAAATTCCCATCTGCCTCTTAACCGCGGGCACGGCTTTTGAAAGATAATACCCTGCAGGGGTGTCCCAACTTAGCCCATCATAAGCTATCACGGTCAACGAAGGATAAACCTTCTCCCGGAAAGGCCCGATCAGTCTCGGAATCCCGGTTTACAAGACATCTCGACAATGGTAAAACAAGACCAGCAAAGCCACCCGAATGTGCCAACAAATCCCGATAGGAGCTGCACATATCTCGTTCTCAGGGCACACCAGATGAGACATCCTACGAGTAAAACCAGACCTCGAGTTTCCAGGAGGGGGCCCCGTAGTCTACTCAGTTCGGACCAACACTCGAAGGAGCACTGGCCCGGGGGGGTTAAAATAAGATGACCCTCGGGCTCGCGAAAACCTGGGGGAAAAAGGCTTAGGTAGCAAATGGTAAAACCAAGGTTGGGCCTTGCTGGAGGAGTTTTATTCAAGGCGAAATGTCAAGGGGGTCCCATAAATCACCCGACCGTGTAAGGAACGCAAACTCAAGGAACATAATCCCGGTATAACAGTAACTAGGGCGGCAAGAGTGGAACAAAACACCAGGCATAAGGCCGAGCCTTCCACCCTTTACCAAATATATATAGATGCATTAATTAAATAAGATATATTGTGATATCCCAACATATCCATGTTCCGACATGGAACAAACTTCAACTTCACCTGCAACTCGCAACGCTATAAGAAGGGCTGAGCAAAAGCGGTAACTTAGCCAAACAACGGTTTGCTAGGAGAGGATGGTTAGAGGCTGACATGGCTAAAATGGGAGACATGATATAGCAAGTGATAGGTAGCGAGCATGGCAATAGAGCGAACAACTAGCATAGCAAAGATAGAAGTGATTTCGAGGGGTGGTCATCTTGCCTGCAAGGTTCTCAGAGTTGTCGAAAGCTTGATCCTCGTAAGCGTACTCGACAGGTTCCTCGTTCAAGAACTCATCTCCCGGCTCTACCCAATACAAGAACACAAACAAACGGAACCACAATCAACAACGAGAAATGCACAAGCAACATGATGCAAAACATGTATGATATGCGAGATATGATATGCGATGCATATGCGTGCTCCGGAAGGAAAATGATGAACAAGGCAGTAACTTGGCAAACCAAGCATGCCACTGGAAAGATGAGATGATTTCGGTCGAAATTGATATAAAGATCACCGGAATCGGATGCACGGTTTGCAAATGGCAAGCAACACAAGAATGACACTAATCTGCGATAAACAGCAAGATATCACTTAAATGCAACAAGCAACAATTCTACAGCACCCCAACATAGCAACAAAGCACACGGCAGTAATCTACAGGAGATGCTTGACAAAAGATGAACACTGAGCTACTGCTAGTTCACAACATATCAAGCTCAAACAAGCATGGAAAAAGTGCAAAAGATTACAGGTTCACAGACTTGGTGAAAAACTGGACATGGCAGAAAACAGCATCAGGTAGCAATGTTCAGAGCACGAAATCAACATGCTACAGGAACTTAACATAGCAAAACAAGGCATGGCAGTGTTATACTAAAAGCACATGACAAAAGTCCCTTACTGACCATAAGCAAAAAAGGACCAGAAGATATGATGGAAAGCATGTGAACATAGCAAGTTTCGTTATCAGGTTTCAGACTTAGCAGAAAACAGAGCATGGCAGAAATATTAATATGTAGGCCTCTTTGTGAGCTCGATGCACTCACTACAGAACAATGCATTACAAACCAAGCACACCTACATCAAGATGGAATGTTTATGAAGCTAACCATGGCAAGAACAAAAGCATAGCATGTATGGATCAACTACAATAAGCTTGGCAAGATTGCAAATCATGTTAAGAATCTGCCAGAAATATTTTATAGCAAAAGTAGAGCAAGATTGAGTCATGCTATGGCACCCCATAATTGCAAACAATTGCAAGAATGGATCAATTACAACTATAGCTACAAAACATCCTTACTGAACATCTCCAAAATATGCATGGATCTCTCTGTAGAATCAAGTTTACATGGCAACAAAATTACAGCAGACGAGGACTTGGAGAAATCAGTAAGTCCCTGAAATCAGAAATATTACGGGGCCTACTTTGCATGCTTGTGCTAGTCACCACAGAGATCACAAAAATACATGGACTACACCACTGGAAAGATGGCATGGCATACTTCAAAACACATGTAGAGCTCATGCTCAAAAGATGCACAGATTTAATCATACAAAAATGACAAATCTCCAAGTTCTGACAAGAACCAGAGAATAACAGCAACTAGCCCTCTTCCAACAGAGATTTGGGCATCTTTTGACATATTACACGCGCGAATCGGAGCTACATGCACGAAGTTATCGCATCGGGAACAGGAGCACTTGCTGATAAAATAACAGGACTTAGAAAAAAATCAGGGGTTCGAGAAGTCAACGCCGTACAGTGAGTTGGATCTGGATCGAGCGCTCGAGCTCGTCGCCGGTCGGGGAGAAGAAGGAGGCGGGTGCCTGCGGGGGGGGGGGGGAGGAGCGGCCGGAGAGGGGCGGCGCTGCCGCGGCGGCGGGCGGCGCCGGCGAGGCCCGGGCGCCCCGGTGGACGGCGCGGCGGCCGGAGGAGATCCGGCGGCGGCGGCGGGCGAGCTCGCCGGAGCTCGACGGCGGCGGCGGTGGGCGAGCTCGCCGGAGCTGGACGGCGGGGCGGCCGGCCGGCGACGGGACAGGCGGCGAGGAGGAGGACACGCGGGCCGGGGAGGGCTCGCCGCGGGCTCGGGCGGGCCGCGGGCGCGGGCGGCGGCGCGCGGTGACGTGGCACTCTCCGGTTGGCCGGGCGGCGCGGCGGACGTTGTCCGGCCGGAGCGGACGCGTCCGGCGCGGCCCGGAGGGACAAGCTAGGGTTTCGTCTGCAGTTTCGTTTTTCGGGATGCCCACATATAAATAGGTAGAGGGAGCTAGGAGACTCCAAATGAGGTGCGGTTTTCGCCCACACGATCGTGATCGAACGACCTAGAGCATGGAAGAGAGTTTGGTCGGTTTTGGGCTGGTTTTGGAGGCGGTTTTTCCTGGACACTCAAATGGACTTTGCGGATGCCCGGTTAACCGTTGGAGTACCAAACGACCTCCGAATGGAACGAAACTTGACCGGTAGTCTCCGGGTGGTATATTAAGACCACTTGACAAGCCTCAGTCCATTCCGAGAAAGTTTGACACACGCACACGAAAGAAAATAAGAGGGGTGCACCGGAGGAGATAGGAGCGCCGGATTGGAAAACGGACAACGGGGAAAATGCTCAGATGCATGAGACGAACACGTATGCAAATGCAATGCACATGATGACATGATATGAAAATGCATGACATGAAAAAATACAAAATGAAAGACAAAACCCGACAACGGAGGGAAAAACATAACACATAGCCGAAAATGGCAAGAGTCGGAGTTACAAATATGGCAAGTTACATGCGGGGTGTTACATCTGCCTTGTACTTTCACGGCCCATCAGTCCGGCCCATATCACATAGCCCGGACACCCAAGGACCCCCTCATCCGGGACTCCCTCAGTCTGGGCTATTCGTTATGGGCCGGACTGATGGGTTGTGAAGATACAAGGCGGAAGACCTTCCCCCGTGTCCAGGTAGGACTCTCCTATGCGTGGACGGCAAGATTGGTGTCCGGATATGTAATTTCCTTCCTCCACAAACAGACTCTGTACAACCCTAGGCCCCTCCGGTGTGTATATAAACTGGAGGGTTTAGTCTGTAGAGATCATCAGAATTCACATAGGCTGGACATCTGGGGTTTTGCCATTACGATCTCGAGGTAGATCAACTCTTGTAACCCATATACTCATCAAATACAATCAAGCAGGACGTAGGGTTTTACCTCCATTAAGAGGGCCCGAACCTGGGTAAACATTGTGTCCCATCTGTCCTTTGTTACCATCGATCCTCAGACGCACAGTTCGGGACCCCCTACCCGAGATCGGCCGATTTTGACACCGACATTGGTGCTTTCATTGAGAGTTCCACTGGGCCGTCCGCAGAAGGTTTGATGGCTCGTTCGGTTATCGACAACGATGCTGTTTCCAGGGAAACTTTCCTCCCTGGTCAAACCTTTGTGTTTGGCAGCTTCGCTCTGCGTGCCAATTCGACTGGTCACCTTGAACAGATCGACAGCTACGCTCCTGGTCACCAGATCAGGTTCAGAAGCCTGAACTATATCGCTGATATCCGAGGAGACTTGATCTTCGAAGGGCTCTCAGCCTCGACCGCCGCTCCTTATCTACATGAAGGAAGCCCGTCAGATCCACCACTGGTCTCCGTTCAAGGATCAACTGTCATTCCTACCCTGGCCTTAGATCCAGAGCAGACCACCCTATCCGAAGATGGGAGTATGAACCCCGCCGGACCCACTATGGAGTTTCGTGCCGGAGACCCGGAGGTGACCATGTTATCGGCAGACCTGGAATCAAACAGGGCTCTCCTTGTCATCAGGAAACCGGACCCACCTCGGGATATTAACTCCGAACTTCTGTGGTCTGCATCCATTGAGCACGGTCAAGTGGCGTTTACCAAGCCCAGCTCGCAGTTCCTCAATCACCCATCTAGCTCTCGCTCTTAAACGAGGCTCTGGACTTAATGCGATCTCTCGCCATTATGGAAGTATCACTTCCGAACTACGCCCAGCCCGAACTAGGGGCTGAGAGCGGGGAATTTTACGTCACACCCACCACCCACTTGATAGCCACTATCGAGGACCTAGCCGGCATGCTAGACTACACCTCTGATGACATCGACGGCATGGACGATGATGCCGGAGCTGAATCAGGCCAAAACCCACCCGTCACTGGGCATTGGACGACCACTTCTACTTACGATGTGTACATGGTGGATACGCCCGGAAAAAAGGACGACGATAGCGCTCAAGACCCGATGGAGGACAAGCCTGTCGAGGCACCACCAAAAGCAGCGCTAGTCATGATCGCGTCGCGAAAAGGAAAGCAATGCGGGTACTCGAGACAATGACACTCCGGAGAATGCCGAAGACTCCGACCGCCCCGTCGAGCCTGCTATTGAGCAGGAGGAGTGGGAAGATGGACAAGTCAATCCAGAAGAACTCGCTGAGCATGAGGATTCGGAAGATAGTAACTATCTACCGGTCTCCGAGGAGGATGTTAGCCTCGACAACGAAGATTTCATCATGCCAGAGGAACCCCTCGGGCAAGAGCTCTTCAAGCGACAGTTCATTGCCACTGCGAGGAGCCTAAAAAAGAAACAACAACAGCTTCAACCCTAACATGATACGCTCAATGATAGATGGACCAAGGTCTTGGCTGCCGAAGAATACGACTTTGAACGCCCAACAAAGAGCTACCTGAAGCGCAGGCTACTACCACAATTTGACGATGTGTCCCTTGAGCCAATACCGTCAAGATATAATCATGCTGACAAACCAGACCGACCACCATGTGGACGGGACAGAGCGGATAATTATGCTGAACACCAGCACGCACTACCTCACTATAGAGGCAAAGAGGCAGCAACTCCGGGCTACACGTATGATTTACGTCAGGACCTGGACAATAGAGCCGGCCAAACCAGATCAATCTATGGATCAAGGGGACGTGCTCCAACACGAGACGACGGCCATCAAGCGTGGCGTGACAAGCATCACCAAGTTCGGGCCGAGAACTGAACATGGATGTCATCCAAACTTCGTTGTGATGTCGCCCGATACAGAGGCACCGCACACCCTATGTGCTTTACCGATGAGGTAATGCAGCACCAATTTCCAGAAATGTTTAAACCCGTAAACATCGAGGCATACTATGGTACGACAGACCCCGCAGTATGGATCAAAGATTTTCTTCTCCACATTCACATGGCTCACGATGACGATCTCCATGCCATCAAATACCTCCCCCTGAAGTTAAAAGGACCATCATGGCACTGGTTGAATAGTCTCTCGGAGAACTCTATTAGTAGCTGGGAAGACTTGGAGGATGCTTTTCGAGACAACTTCCAAGGTACTTATGTCCGGCCACTGGACGCTGATGACCTTAGTCACATAGTCCAGCAACCCGGAGAGTCAGCCCACAAACCCTGGACTCGGTTCTTTATTAAAAAGAACCAAATCGTCGACTGTCCGGACGCCGAAGCCTTAGCGGGCTTTAAAACAGCGTCCGTGATGAATGGCTCGCCCGACACCTCGGTCAAGAAAAGCCGAAGACCATGGAAGCTCTTACTGCACTTATGACCCTCTTCTGCACGGGTGAAGATAGCTGGTGGGCTCGTAGAAGCAACAACACCAGCAACCCTGGCACCTCTGAAGCCAGGGATGGCAACGGAAGGCCACAACATAACAAAAACAAGTGTCGGAACAACAATGAGGAAACTCAAGATACGGCGGTCAACGCCGGATTCAGTGGCTCCAAACCAGGTCAGCGAAAGAAGCCATTCAAAGGAAATAGAGACGGTCCATCTAATTTGGATAAGATACTAGACAGGCACTGGTACACGTCGGTGCTATACAAACGGTTTTTAACCCCTTTCCACGACAGCGTTCGGAACCGTCGCCAAGTGAGTGACGACGATAGGGGGTCCTTCCCACACGACCCAGAAACCGTCGAGGATATGCCCTCCTGGCACACATGCTTGGCAAAATGAGGTCGTGTGCGACCGGCGAGCGTTCAAATACGGAAATACATACAGTAGAGCTAAAAAATACAATTATACAGGCGAAATTGTTTCCGGTCGCAAGTACATTCCACACAGTCAGTCCCCGCTAAACGTATCCATTCGTATGTACATCCCACACAGTCACTCCAAGGAAAACGTTTCCGTTCACAGGTACATCACACACAATTTTCCCCGTTAAATCGTTTGTGATAGCGTTGCCATTGCACATGATATTAACAATTTTATCGTTTGCGTTATTGAATGCATCACACATAGTGCGTACAAGGAACTGTGTGGCAATGGTTGTCCATCACACACAGTTTTTATGTGGTAAACGTTTGCGCGAGGTGGCCTAGCGCAAACAGTTTTCAAGAGGATGTCGTGTGTGTAGTGGAGATTGAGCGCACCCGTAGTGGATCCTAGAACCGTTTCTGATCTCCACGTCTATTGCTGACGTTTTGCTTTCACAAACCGTGTGCAGTGTAATCCCCAATTAATCCCTAATTTAAAAATCACATGTTTTGAATTTGAAAGTAGGCAATCACTTATTTCATATCCAACCATGTTTATTACAAATATAGGTTCAACCACGAATGCATAATTCGATGCACAGGTACATATACTGAAGAACTACAGAAGCACCAAGTAAAGAATAATGAACCATAGTTGTACTAAAGACTGTAAAGAGAGAGGCGAAAGACATTCTGGTTGCTGGAGAAGGTGAAGCGGAATGCCCATATTGTTCCCTCCTCCATGTGTAATGCGCGCACGACCCTAGGCCAACCCCTTGTGATGGTTGCCCGTCCATCCTTCATTTTCTTCATTACGACTTCTCGATGCTCATTGTAGTCTGGATGAAATACTTTAACCTTCATTGCGTGTCCACCAATCATGTACTTTGTGAGGTAATCTTGAGTGAACTGCTTCGGGAACCACTGCGAATGAAAAAGATTCAGACATTGTTGTCTAACAACTCATTATGGGCAGTAAAAGAGAAGGCTGCAGAGTTTGTAGTTACCATCCTACAGCTCACTGTTGTGTTGGATAGAGCATAAACAAATAATTTGCTTGCCACCATTCGTATCTTTTTGCTAATAATCCTTATCAGTTTCCTCACTTGATGCTTGTTCATGAATATCTCATTGCCCCATATGCAAAAAGGGTCGATGCATGGATCCTTGCCAAGGGCATATGTACCTACAAGCAACGAGTCAATATTAGAAGCTAACAAGTGTCCAGGCCTGGATCTATATGCACTACATTACGGAACGACGGGGGGAGTACAAGCCGAGGGATGAAGCTAACCTCGGTGGAAAATGGTGGCCACTCCCGTTGTTGTCCTGCATAAGTAGTGGAAAGGCATGATAAGTACAGCAACCTTAACATCAAACAAATATAGCAAAGGTAAAAAACATCATCTCCAAATGATAGCTTGAATGTGTTGGTTTCAGCATGCTGTTAAAGCAGATATAAAATGGAAGGCAATGTTACGGACAACAGGCTTAACAGCCATCAAATATTGCAATTCAAACTGGTATTGTTGAAAATGAATAGAACGTAGGTAATGCTTAAACATCACACTCGATAAATGTGTAAAACTGAAATAAAGGGCATGTGTTAACTACACCAGGAATAACTGGAACCAAATATAGCCGTTCAAACTGGTATTGATGTAGTCGAGCGGCACAGTTCCGACTTGCACATAATGAACAACACCTTGTGAATGACTAAAATAAACAAGGCATAAATGACCAGTATAGCAACCAAATGTAGCCATTGAAAACTGGATAGAGTCTCACTACAACCAACCTAACAAGCAAATACATATAAACATGGCATATGCTTGAAAACTGGACAAATGCTCACTGCAACCAACCTAACAAGCTGATACAGATAAACAAGGCATCTGCTTGATAATTGGACAAATGCTAACAAAAGCAACCTAACAACCAAATACAGATAAACAAGGCATCTGCATGATAACTGGACAAATTCTCACCACAACCAAACTAAGAACCAAATACATATAAACAAGGCATCTGCTCGATAACTGGAAAAATGCTCACTCCAAGCAACCTAACAACCGAATACAGATAAACAAGGCATCTACTCACTATAAACAACCAAATATAGCCATTCGTGAAACTGAAGTGGACAATTCATACTTAAACATCACATAGCCCTATTGAACAATACATTTTTGCATAACTAAAATAATTAAACACAGCACAGTTAAAGCACTGCACGACAAATGCTACTACAACAAAGGGTACGGGTTGGCAAGCTAGAAAAGGTAAGATTTGCTGATAGAATGTTGCCTCACATTTCATGGACGGGATCCTTCTAATTGGAAGAGCACAGACCCATGGTGCGCTCTCTGATGTCACAGATGGGTTGGTTCACCTTGGAAGAACCTTCGTGGGTGCCCTCCTCGTGGTCGTGGTCGATGAGATCTGACTTGGCAATTGAGGATCCCAAGCCGCCGCCGTAGAACGTGTCCTTTAGAAATGACAAAATGGTCTCGATGGCGTATAAAGATCGCAAATCCTTGACCGCTCGGCGGAGGAGATCAGCGGCAGGGCCGTCGAAGAGACCGACGACGGTTGAACCAGAGGGGTTGGGGATGGCCCACTTAACCTGTGACATGGCCCGCGTGAAGCCGTCGGTGTGGACGAGCTTGATGTCGTAGCCAGCTTTCCCGAGATACAGTAATATGCTAGCCTGCTGACATGAAGCCTTCGGCATGATAACGTAGTCAACATCTTCGCCGGCTTCCGCAGCGACGTGTTGCTCCGGGATTTGACAGGTCGGGGCGAATGGCAGCCACCTCGCCAACGTCTGCCGGAGAGGCCATGATAAACCTCTTCTTGGCCGAACGCTCGTCGGGCTCCCTGGGATACGTGGTGGAGCTTAGGCTGCGACATTCTAGAGCAGGGGATGTGGATCTGGCGTGGCGGGACACCGCAGGCCTCATCTAAAAACCCAAGGGAGTGGGGCGACGGTATGGGAATCGCTGGGTAACCTGAACTTTATCATCTAAGCTAGGAGGAACGGGCAGACCGGCAGGGGTTGGCGGCAGCGCCGATGGCGGCCGCCAGCTAGGGTTCGAGTGGGGGACGGGGCGGGTGGGGGACTCTGGAAGGGGGGTTGTTTGAGGATACGCCGCGGCGATTGAAAATTTTAGTAATGGTGGGTGGAGATGGTGGTGGACGAGGGAGGGCGACGGTTAAAATGCCTCGGCTACTGCAATTTTACTATAAGGTCGGTGCTGGAGGAGTGTGGGCGACGATTGAAGTAAGGCGGCTACTAAAATTTGGGTAAAGGAATTGATGCGGGGCGGGAGTGCCCATGATCGCGCACGGTCCAATAACAATATGCGTGTATGATAATAAGGAAAAGTGGCAGGACCGCCGATTTTTGCAACGCTCAAGGCGGGTAGTTTATTTTTATATTTCTAGCTAGCTGGTCTATCGCACATGGTTCGTCCTAATTTCCAAATAAACTTACACGCCTTTAGCTTGCATAGGTGGTGATTTTACATCGCACTTGCATCGCACACGGTTAAGCCAGTACCTGCACCCTTTGCTCGCGCTTGCGCGGTCGTGGTGATTTTACAGCGCACTTGCATCGCACACGGTTGAGCCAGTACCTCCACCTTTGCTCGCGCTTGCGCAGGCATGGTGATTCACAACGCACTTCTATCGCACACGGTTAAGATATTATACCCGTGTCCGTTGAGCGTCATCAGAGTCTTTGCAGCAAAAAAACATTAGAGAGGGTCAGAAGACAGCCACACCAGCATGTGGCCCAAATATATATAGTGAAAAGGGTGGTCTGTGATGTTCACAATTCCAATGCACAACTTTGACCGCGTGGGCCCACGGTTGGGCGCGTAGTCGAAGATCGATGAGAGGGGCTTGAAGTCAAGAACCACTTGAAAGTGGCCAAATATATGTAGGAATATTGTGGATGTTTAAACCTTTAAATACACAATGCATAACTTTGGTGGCACCTGCCTCGCAAACACGAAAGCACCCTTGGATATATATATATATATATATCTATAATGACATAATGTCGTACCTAGCTAGGATGCTTGGCCCACCACCTCCCACTTCGTGTCAGCGGGGTGGATGCACGTAATGACCGATACTTTGGTCATACATGCATGTCGCCATGACCTACCATAAGACGGACCAATGAATCTATCGTTTGGTCAAATGTCAGTTGTTGTTGTCGATAAACCGCTTGGGCCAATAGATTGAACCATCATAAAAATTGCACGAGAGGGACCACAAAACCAGCACCTCTTGCATGCGGCCCAAAATGATGTACGTTGGGAAGGGGTGATTTCTGTTTTCAACATAGAATAATGTACAATTTAGACGTGGTGCCTACGGTCGGCGTTCTGGGAACGGGGGTCCCCAGACTTGCCTGCCTGCGGCCCACGGCGTGGCTATGCTAGCGGTCCTGTACGGCCCATCTTCATCAACAAAGCATTCAAGACCCTCGTGAGGGGCCAAGCCTCGCGAGGCGGACGACGCAAGACCTCCTCCGGAGCGACCTCTCCAGGCAGGCTCGCGAGGTACGGAGATCTCAAGGCGGGGCAAACCTCGCAAGGCTCTCGTGACGTGAGCCATGACGATCGACACCAGGCGGGCGCCAGCGCGCGCAGCGTCCTTGTTTCCTCTTTGGTGCCAAGGAGGCAGGCCCAGGCGCGGAGTACCGAGGCATCAGGCAAAGGTTTCCATATTGGTGCAACGAGACCAAGACCAGCAGGACGGCAAGACGGAGGTCACCATGGAGCCCAAGACGGCGTCACCACCAGAGCCTTTTGCAGGCGAAGACCGCTTTTGTCAGGATAGCTTGTACTAGCCGTCCCCTTTCAAATTGGCCCGCCGTTGTTGGTTCCCTTCCTGCTCAATATTTGGGGAGAGGACCAGGGCTTATATAAGTAGAGCTAGCCACCACAGGGGGGACGGATCGAGTTCTCATCCACAAGTCCACAGAGCACAAGAACACCTCAACCTCAGGAGGCTATTCTTCCCCTTGTACTGTTCTTCATCAGCCCAAGAGGCAATCCACCACCACACACTTGAGTAGGGTATTACACCACAACGGTGGCCCGAACCAGTATAAATCTCGTGTCTTTCCATGTTGTGAGTTCGTCGAGTTCGTCCGCGAGATCTTAGCGAGCTAGGGCGTAGATCGGTAGGAGGGAAAGAACTTCGTGTGCACCCTAGAGTTCGAACCTTAAGGGTTTTGCCGGAACCCCACATCCGACATTTGGCGTGCCAGGTAGGGGTGCGTCATAGCTTCCCTTCCGTCGATTCGTCGCTCCATCGCTCCGTCGTCTCCATGGCGGACGCTCGCCGCGCTCGAGCTGAGCGTCGGGCTGCCCACACCGCCCGCGTTGCTCAGACGGCTCCCGTCGGTGGGCCGCCTCGTCGCTCTTCGTCTCTTGCCGCCACCGGCCCGGCGGGGAACGAGCAACAAACGTCCTCGCTGCACCCATCGGTGCGGCAGGACGGCCCCACCGCCACTCCGTCGCTGACCCCGACTTGTTCCTCGTCCCACGCACGTCGCGCGCCCATGGACGCGCAGGCCGCGCTCCTCATGGCGAACGAGCTCCTGCGCTATCGCCCGGTCGATGACCTCTACGAGGACTGGCTCGACCGCGTCGCCGAACTCGTCCGTGCCGCAAGGGGCTCCCCGGCGCCGTCCCACTCTTTTCCACGCCCTCTGCCAGCCACGGGCGACGTGGCTCATGGAGCACCTCCACCACCTCTGCCCCAAGATGGTGCCTTGGCGCCAAGGCACGCCGCCCCACGGCATGATCCACCACGCCCGGTGCCCGCGCGCGAAGAGAGAAGCTGCCAAGAAATTCCTCGGCCGTGGGAAGTTGCATCTGCGCTCCCCGCGCCCCCTCGCCAAGGCCGCGCGCTACCAGCGGTAGCAGCACGCGGGCCTCACCAAGACCAAGCTCCACCGCTGAAACGGGCCCCGGCGACCACGGCTGGCTGCCGCGCCTTCACCCCCGAGCTGTGTAGCGTCGCCTGGCCAGGCAAGTTCAAGCCGGACCTGCCTCCTCGCTACGACGGCACCGCCGACCCCGCGGAGTTCCTGCAGCTCTACGAGATGAGCATCGAAGCGGCCAACAGTGACGAGTAAGTCATGGCAAACTGATTTCCCATGGCTCTCAAGGATGGTGCCCGCTCCTGGCTCCTGACCCTGCAGCACGGCTCGATCTCCTCCTGGGATGAGATGCGCGACCGCTTCGTCGCTAACTTCCAGGGCACCCGCGACTGCCCGCCGGCCGCGGGTGACCTGCGCCGCATCAAGCAACAACCAGGAGAGACCGTCCAGAAGTACATCCAGCACTTCAACAACACTCGCCTCAAGATCCCCAAGGTCACGGATGAGGCCATCATCTCCGCGTTCTCTAACGGCGTCCGCGACATCAAGATGAAGGAGGAGCTCGCTATCCACGAGGAGCTGTGCACATCTCAGGAGCTGTTCAACCTGGCAACCAAGTGCGCAAGAGCTAAGGAGCGGCGCCTTTCCCTCCTCGAGCTGCCAGCCGCGGGTGCAGAGGAGAAGAAGGCCAAGGCCAAGGACGTGAAGCGCAAGGAAGCAGCTGTGCTCGCAGCGGAGCCAGACACCAAGCGGGGCAGAGACCAGCCCGAGTCATCCAAGGGCAGCCGACCGTTCTGCGCCTTCCACAACCTGAACACCCACAACACCAGCGACTGTCAAGAGCTCAGAGCCATTCGCGAAGGACGTTTCGGTTGATGCCCCGAGCGCAGCGACCAGGGCTACGGCCGAGGAGGAGGACGTGGAGGCGGGCACTGGGACGACCGTGGGCCGCGCCAGGAGTGGCGCGACAGGCCTCGCGAGGACCGCTGGCAGGACCATCCTCGCGAGGGCGCCTTGTCACGACCGGTTTTTCAATAAAATAATTATTGAGAGACCAATCCCTTTTACGGACCAGCGAAGAAGAATTCCTTCTCACTGGTAGACAAAAATCTTGGTCACAGAAGAAAAATACCAGGAGTACTAAATATAATACAAAGTTGAGCAGAGACTGCCCAACAATTTATTAAAGGCACGCCGATAAAACATTACGGCGGGTAGGGTGGCAAACTTCTAACTCACGATAATAATGGTGGCGGAAATATCATCGCAAAGCGAGTGATATAATTCCAGAACACTACAACTCATCGAGCGTTGGAGTGAGGCTCGAGAAGACTTATTGCGGGTGGCGGAAGCGTAGACAACATAAGTGACCAATATCCGGGATCGCGCAGGACTGACTGGGACTCCTCTAGGCATCGGACGCGCTATCAAACTCTTCATCCAAGAGATCGCCTTCGTCAACATCTGGCCAAATCAACAAGCCAGGTGAGTACTATGAAAGTACTCACAAGACAGTTCAGACATAAGATATAACAAATGCAAACATGAAACATATGAACAAGTTAACCAGTGCGATCAGACATAGAGAAATTAAATACTGGGTGCCAAGCGAGGGTCTGAATGACGCCTCGAGCGGAAACTGCAGAATAGTAAGACTGGTGCCAAACGAGTGTCTGAAAGACTCCTCGAGCGGAAAATGCGAAATAATAATTCGGGTGCCAAACGAGTGTCTGAAAGACTCCTCGAGAGGTAAATGCAGAATAATAATGCCACAGTCGGGCGTCGGGGCGACACCACATAAAGGGCTTATAATAGAAAGTAAAGACTGTGCATGCCGCAGTCGGACGTCTGAGCGACATCACATAAAGGGCTTATATCGAAAGTAAAGACAGTGCATGTCGCAGTCGGACGTCTGAGCGACATCACATAAAGGGCTTCTATCGAAAGTAAAGACAGTGCATGCCGCAGTCGGACGTCTGAGCGACATCACATAAAGGGCTTATATCGAAAGTAAAGACAGTGCATGCCGCAGTCGGACGTCTGAGCGACATCACATAAAGGGCTTATATCGAAAGTAAAGACAGTGCATGCCGCAGTCGGACGTCTGAGCGACATCACATAAAGGGCTTATATCGAAAGTAAAGACAGTGCATGCCGCAGTCGGACGTCTGAGCGACATCACATAAAGGGCTTATATCGAAAGTGAGAAACGAGTACACGCCACAGTCGGACGTCTGCGCGACGTCACCTAAGGGCTTATATCACATCTCATTATTACAACAGTTCAGAGGCATAAATTATCACAAGCATGAGACACAAAATAAAGTTAGTCGATCCACTGGAATAACAATAAATCTGAAATTTTACCACTTGGGCTTGTTCACCGGGCACAAGTTTTTCACATGGATAGATATGGATATAATGTTTACACTACTGATCATGGATACGATGATTTGGAAAGAATTGACACTGCAGAGTTTGTACTTAACCACAGCCAACGGATTTCAGTAGTCACGGGGACTAGTTCTGTCTACGGTGTTTTGGAAGAAACACGTCTAACCAGTACACACCCAATTCAACCATCCGAAGCCAGGGATCACCCTCGGCGACGTTCAAGAAAAACCTTGAGACGGGGAGGCTACAACCTCGCGTAGCATGGGATCAAATTTATATACGCGCGCTCTAAGGGGGTGCCCCCCTCTCGGTCCCAACCGGAAACACCCATGCCCCCTGACCTCCTGACTGGCTTTAATCCTGGGCCAAGGTACCATCATCCCGGCCTCTCTGTTTGGTGTGTACACGGAAAGAGGTTACCAACTTACTAAACCGCATCCTGGCAATGAGACATGTGGTAGCACGGAAAGGGGAAGGGACGGTAACACGGCTCCAACCATGTTAACGTCGGAAAAGTCGGATGACGCAAGGCTGGCATGCTACAACAGTACCACCTTGCTGCCCTTCATGTCACCACATGATTAGGCTTTCTCTCATCAGAGATCATCGCAACTTTGGAACATGCGGGAAAAGATCGATAACGTGGCTCCAACCACGTTAACGTCGAAGAAAGTCGGATGACGCAAGGTTGGCATGCTACAACAGTACCACCTTGCTGCCCTTCATGTCACCACATGATTAGGCCACCTCTCAACAGAGGTCATCGCAACTTTGGGACAACCGGGTTGTTGCCGTACAAGCAACGAGGTTTTTTACCAACACTCATATGCCACACACAAACTCTCACGTGAACATGCAAAACATCTGTCATATCAAATGTTCATATAAGCTTGCCTGGTTCGGAGAAGTCGGAGTCTAGCTCGGCGAAGTTCGCGGCTCCGTCACCCCTCCCGGAACCAACGGCAAATCACGAAACGGGTACTATCGTGAAAACCAACACATACACAGAAACTTTTCCAAATATTTTTCAAATAAATCCCATAAAAAACTAGACAAAATTTGAAGATTGTCAGAAAAAGAATCACCCAAAAATACCTTTTTATTAAAAAGTTATAAAGGTTTCTGTCCAGGGACTTATCTGTAATGAAACAGAAAAGTTCCAGGGTTTTAACTGAGAAAACAGAAAACGCTTCGGCTGGGAATGCGCAAGCGCAAAGGAGGAGACTTATTTTGCCCAAAGGCGCCAACAGAAAACGGTTCGCGAATGAAAGAACAGAGGCTGACATGCGGGGTCCACATGTCAGGTTTGAAAAGCTCGCCGGCGCCCGAAGACTGCGGTGGACGCCGGCGTCGAACCACGGCGAGTTAGGAGAAACGGAGGGTACCAAGAGCTTCAGCGTCCTCTTCTGCGTCGGTGGGTGGTGGACTCGTCCAACGGGGAGCACCACGTCGACGGCGACACTTTCTCCGGCGGACGGCGGCTCGGGTGAGGATGGGGAACTCCGGTGGAGGGCTGCAAGCTTCAAATTGAAGTGCGGGTCAGAGAGAGGGATGCATGGTGAAGCTACTGGCAAGAGAATGGAGGCAGAGGAGCACACACGGGGGCGAATCGGGCTGGATCCCGTGGCGGGTCGCGGCGGCCGGAGCCGAGGAAGGAGACCTCCTCGGGGCTCTTCCAGAGGCTAGGCGTGCTCTAGGGGGAGTGCAGGGATGGTGGGTGCTCGAGTTGAAGCTCGGGGCCCCTATTTATAGGCAGATCGACGGGGTGGCCGTGAACGGTGAATCTCCGGCGAGCGATTACGGCGGAGCAGTGGGTTGGCAGGGGGTTTGAGCAGTCGGGCAGCATCAGTGGATGTTACTGGACTCGATTTGCAGCTAAACGGGGTCGGTCTTGGCGTAATGGTGTCGGTCCACGATGAGGTGACCGCACGGGCTCAACGGCGGCAGAGAGCGCGCTCCGCGCCCTGCGGTTCACGACAAGAGCGGCAGCGCGTTCAGGGGAGTGGAAGGCCACGCGGCGAGCTCCGGTGGTTTGGGCAGCGCTGGGTGGCGTCGTCGGCGCCGTGTCTCCCGCTGGCGCCCGCAAAGCCGCCGCCGGCGTCGGTCACGGGGCGGCGCACCTTCTGCTGCTCGTCGCCGACGGCCACAAGGTGCCAGGCACTCGTGCGGTGCAGGAACAAGGGGGCGAGG
Source organism: Triticum aestivum (assembly GCF_018294505.1). Lineage (NCBI taxonomy): Eukaryota > Viridiplantae > Streptophyta > Magnoliopsida > Poales > Poaceae > Triticum > Triticum aestivum. The sequence goes on along the minus strand of NC_057799.1, from coordinate 412,933,475 downwards.
ACGAGGAGCAAGGCGACGCGGTGGCACTGGCGAGATCGATGTCCATCTCTGAAGAAAACGACAGTGAGCACTGAACTGATTCTCTGAAACTTCTGAACTTGACAATGACCATGCACTGCAGGTGTTCGACAGAAGGTTTTGGCTATGAGATACATTTTTCTGGAGCTATAACTTGGTGAGATGATCACTCAAAGCACCCAGGGGCTGCCTGAATTTACTTGGAATTTTTGGGGAAGGTTTTGAATGAATTTCACCAAATTTGCCAAATCTGGTCCAAACTTGCGGCAGGCGTAGATTGAAATTTTTGAACTGAAGACCAGTGGATCTTCAGGGTTCTAGGTTGAGGGTTCAAAGGACTAGGAGGGGAAAGAAGTTTGGTGGCAAAGGTCAAAATAGAAAATGGAGTTCCTTTGTAAAACTCCAAGTGGTAGAATAGAATGCAGAAAATTTATTTGAATGAAATTTGAATGGAAATAATCACATGGGGAGGTTCAACTTGCTCGGTTAGGTGTAAAACATGATCCAAAGGTGAAGGAAGGATTTGGGGAGAAGATTTGCACTAATGCCATGGCAAGAAGGAATAGTTGAAAGTGGCAAAGAACTTTGCAAAAGTCATAGTGCAAAATTCAAAAAGATCTTCAGGAGTTATTTTCCAAATGAAAAACATTTTGTCTTGAGTCAAATGAAAAGTAAAAAACTTCCAAGACCAATGGCAGATCTTGGGTGAATCCAAACAAAACTTTTGCCATAAGGAAAAATTATATGTGAGGGAGAGTTCTTTTAAAGGGAAAAATTTAAATCACTCCCCTCAAGTCAAATAGAAATCTTTTGAAAAATCCAAGTAAAAACATGGGTTCAACACCTACCCCCTTAGGAAAAATCTCGTCCTCGAGATTTCTGCTGATCCTCAAATAGATATGGGTACTCTGCTCGGAGGAAATCTTCCCTTTCCCATGTGGCTTCATCCTTAGTGTGGTTGCTCCACTGAACCTTGAAAAACTTTGTCGTTTTCTGATGGGTCCTCCGTTCGGACTCTTCTAAAATCTTTACTGGCCTTTCTCTGTAGGTGAGATCTGGTTGCATATCAATGTCCTCATGAGGTACATGTTTTTCTGGATTGCTCACACATTTTCTTAACTGTGAGACGTGGAACACGTCATGGACGTCTGACAGCTCCTTGGGGAGGTCTAGTTGGTAGGCCACCGTGCCTCTTCGTGCCTTTACACAAAATGGTCCAATAAACCTTGGGGCTAACTTCCTCTTTATTTTGAACCATTGCAGACCCCTCAATGTTAGGTACGCAAAGTCTGTCTCGGTACCATAATGTTCCTTCACTGTCAGTGACAAATTCTGAAGTCTTACTAGGATTCATTTTCTTCTTTATGCCTTCGATACTGGGATGTCCCTGTTGAGCCTTCTTGATTTGTTCCACTAGGGTGGGTTGTATCTCCAAGTTCGATATGGTGCCCTCAGAGACTAACATCATGTTGAGCCGAGTGAACTCTCGCTGAAACTCAGGCCTCAAACTTTGCTGACCGTCACTGTCTGGGCTGGGGTTTCGACTAAGGGCATCGGCCACTACATTTGCTTTCCCTGGGTGGTAGTGAATACCGACGTCATAGTCCTTGACCAGTTCCAACCAGCGTCGTTGGCGTAAATTCAGCTCCGGCTGTGTGAAAAATATATTTGAGGCTCTTATGGTCCGTATATATTTCACAGTGATTTCCCAACAGAAAGTGCCTCCACTCCTTGAGTGCATGTATAACTGCTGCTAGCTCCAGGTCATGTGTTGGGTAATTTTCCTCATGTTTTTGCAGTTGCCTGGAGGCATATGCGACAACTTTGCCATCCTGCATTAGTACACATCCGAGACCTTTTCGGGACGCGTCACAATACACCTCAAAGCTCTTGTGTATGTCTGGCACAGTTAAGACTGGTGCGGTTGTTAGCTTCTTCTTGAGTTCTTGGAAGCTCTGCTCGCATGCTTCTGTCCATACAAATTTCTTGTCCTTCTTGAGTAACTGTGTTATAGGTTTTGCCACAGTGGAGAATCCTTCAATAAATCTCCTGTAATATCCGGCCATTCCTAGGAAACTCCGCACATCTGTAACATTCGCGGGTGGCTTCTAGTCTAGTATGGCCTTGACTTTTTCTGGGTCTACGGCCACGCCTTCTTGGTTCAATATATGGCCCAAGAAACCAACTTGCCTTAGCCAAAATTCGCATTTGCTAAATTTGGCGTACAACTGATGTTTCCTCAATTCTCCCAAAACAATTCTGAGGTGCTCAGCATGTTCTTCTGGTGTCCTTGAGTAAACCAGAATGTCGTCAATGAACACTACCACAAATTTGTCCATGAATTTCATGAACACCTTGTTCATGAGGTGGATGAAATATGCGGGGGCGTTCGTTAGTCCAAAAGGCATTACTGTAAACTCGTATAACCCATATCTGGAAGTGAAAGCTGTCTTGGGGATATCTTCCGTCCGTACCTTCAGTTGGTGATATCCCGATCTCAAATCAATTTTTGAGAATACCTTGGCCTGTGCGAGCTGGTCAAACAAATCATTTATTCGTGGCATCGGATATTTGTTTTTGATGGTGACCATATTGAGGGCTCGATAGTCTATGCACAACCTTAAAGTCACATCCTTCTTCTTGGCGAATAACACTGGCGAACCCCAAGGTGAGGAGCTGGCTCGAATAAATCCTTTGTCTAACAATTCCTTTATCTGCTTCTTCAACTCCACCAATTCTGAGGGTGCCATTCTATATGGCTTCTTATAAATGGGAGCGGTGCCAGGTGCTAGTTCAATGCTGAATTCGATCTCTCGGTCTGGTGGCATGCCTGGTAGTTCTTCTGGGAACACATCAGGAAACTCGCATACCACTGGAACTTTTCTCAGTTCTGCAAGGTCCATTTTGTTTAGTTTTGGTTTCTGCGATCGCGGCCTTTCTTGAGCGGAAACTCTTATTGTCTTGCCGTGATGGTGAGTGAGAATCACTGTCCGATTGAAACAGTCGATGAATCCTTTGTTGGTGGTCAACCAGTCCATCCCTAAAATGACATCCAGTCCTTTACTTTCCAACACGATGAGATTCGCGGGGAATTGCAGTCCTTCGAACTCAATGACCACTCCTTGGCAGTAACCCTGAGCAATTTGCTTATTTCCGGGGGACTTGATGATCATAGATTTTTCCAAGGGAAGTATCGGAAAACCGTGTTGTGAAACAAAACTCTTCGAAACAAACGAATGGGAAGCTCCAGAATCAAACAAAACCATGGCAGGTACTGTGTTGACAGGGAACGTACCGAGCACGATGTCTGGGGCATTCTGCGCTTCTTCCCTGGTCACGTGGTTCAGGTGACCCTTCCTGTGGTTGTTGCTGGGGTTGAAGTTGTTGCGCTTGGGGGCTGGATTGTTCCCACCATTGTTCGGCTTGGGTGCCATGTCTCTTGGCTTCGGGCACTGTTTAGCATAATGCCCTTGTTGACCACAAGCATAGCAGGTGACCCCTAGACGGTATGTGAATTCCTTATCTCTGGCATGGAATTGTCCGACGGATCTTGGCTCAGTAGTCGTGGATCTCCTCGTGTCTGTCCTTGGGACCTCAGTCTTTCCTCGGTTGCTGCGGGCAAGAGTCGTCTTGTCCCTCTTCCGCTTGCGGATATCTTCCAGACTACGGCGCTCATTCTCCAGGGTGATGGCCTTGTCCACCAGCGCCTTAAAATCCAGAAAGGTGTGTACAATCAGTTGGCATCTTAATGCTGGTGCCAGGCCGTCCAGGAATTTTTCCATCTTCTTGTTTTCTGTCATGTGCTCGTCGTAGGCATAACGAGACAGTTGGGTAAACTGGCCGTTGTATTCTGTGACGGACATGCCTCTTTGCTTCAGGTCATCAAACTCTCTCTTCTTGATCTTTAGGATGCTCCTGGGAATGTGTGCCCCACGGAAGCCTTCCTTGAATTCTTCCCAGGTGATGTTGTGTTCCCTGGGATGCATGTGTAGGAAGTTTTCCCACCATGCTGCGGCTACTCCAGTAAGGTAGTGTGGTGCATAAAGCACCTTCTCATGATCTGAGCACTGAGCGATAATCAGTTTCCTTTCAATCTCACGAAGCCAATCGTCGGCTTCCAGTGGCCTGTCGGTGTGAGCAAAAGTTGAGGGGCGAGTCTTCTGTAACTCAGATAACTTGGAATGTGGTTGATAGGGTTCACGGTGGTTTCCCATGTTGATGACATGGTTCATCATCTCTTGGTGCTGTTGCTGGCTTTGCTCGAAGAGACGGCATACTTGAGATAGCGCCGCTTCGCTGTCCTGTTGACTGGACTGACCCTGAGTGAAATTGTTGCTGGTCTGCGTTCTGTAAACCTCTTCTGGCTGATTGGGCATAGAGCGAGTCCAAGGGCGAGACATTTTTTTCCAGTCTGGGGTATCATTTGCAAAACCCATGAGAAAAAACTGTGTAGCGCAGGAAAACTCTTGCAAAGGTAATAATAAAAAAAGGCTTCAAGGTTTTCAAAGAAACACAAATGATTTTTACGGAGAAGCAGTGCTTAAAACAAATCTTACATGTGGAAGCAAACACAAGATACAGCACTCAGGATGCGCGTACACAATCCTGACATGTTATTTAAAACTAGCGTACTACTCCGGAAGGCAGCAAACACACCAACACAAACTAGCGTACAGATAAAAACAACACATCATACAAGCAGGCATAACACGCGGCTACTTGGTGCTCTCTGTCGGAGATGGTGAAGAACTCCTTCCCCTTGCCGATGGCAAGACTCAGCGGTCCAGGAGAATCAACCTCCTCCTCTCTAGCTGGCTCCTGGCGTGTGACGCTGCGCGGCGGTGAGGGTGCGGGGGCGACTGGTGGTAGAGCGCGTGCGGCAGGCGGAGCGGCTCTGACTGGAGTAGGAGCGATGACTCGGTCGAACTCTTCAGTGGTAGGCAAACGGCGAGCAGTGGCAAAAACGGCCGGTGCATACGAGGCTGAAGACGAGACGAATGTCAGAGGCGGCGCTGTGTGGAGAAGCTCCTTCCTGCTGGCAGGACCGCCCCGGACTAAGTCCATGCGGGCAGCCACAAGATCATCTACGAGGTTGTCGAAAGACTCCTCCAGCGCCTTGAGATACTCCACAACCATTTCGATGGCTTCATCTCGTTCTCCCCGATGGCAGGCGAACGCATACTGGCTGGTGTAAGGCACATGGCATGCGAGGTAGCGGTAGCGACGAGTCTTCATCGTAGGAAGGATGTCCCGAAGGCGAGCTATCGCCTCACGGGCAGCCATCTGCATGGCATGCCTCTCCGTAGGCATGGCCCTTCCCGTAAAACGGAAGTGACGAGCAGCAGAACGTCCTCCCTTGAACTGCACCACGGCCTGGTGCATAGACACGTCGTCACTGAGCTTGTGCTGATAGAGTGTGAACTCCGGGCGAGCTGCTGGCCCGATCGCGAGCTTTGTGATGGAGACGAGGAGCTTGACAAACCCCTCGGGCACGTTGGTGAACACTCGATTCTCACAGCTGCAGCCGGCCATCTACAAAAGTAGGCAAAAATTCTGAGTAGTCATGTCATAAATTTTATGATGACCAACAGAAAATAGCTACAATTGCAAAATGCTGAAAAAGCACAAAAGACGCTAATAACCGATTAGCGATCGCACCTAGTGGCTTCCTACAGTCAGCCTGGCTCTGATACCAAGCTTGTCACGACCGGTTTTTCAATAAAATAATTATTGAGAGACCAATCCCTTTTACGGACCAGCGAAGAAGAATTCCTTCTCACTGGTAGACAAAAATCTTGGTCATAGAAGAAAAATACCAGGAGTACTAAATATAATACAAAGTTGAGCAGAGACTGCCCAACAATTTATTACAGGCACGCCGATAAAACATTACGGCGGGTAGGGTGGCAAACTTCTAACTCACGATAATAATGGTGGCGGAAATATCATCGCAAAGTGAGTGATATAATTCCAGAACACTACAACTCATCGAGCGTCGGAGTGAGGCTCAAGAAGACTTATTGCGGGTGGCGGAAGCGTAGACAACATAAGTGACCAATATCCGGGATCGCGTAGGACTGACTGGGACTCCTCTAGGCGTCGGACGCGCTATCAAACTCTTCATCCAAGAGATCGCCTTCGTCAACATCTGGCCAAATCAACAAGCCAGGTGAGTACTATGAAAGTACTCGCAAGACAGTTCAGACATAAGATATAACAAATGCAAACATGAAACATATGAACAAGTTAACCAGTGCGATCAGACATAGAGAAATTAAATACTGGGTGCCAAGCGAGGGTCTGAATGACGCCTCGAGCGGAAACTGCAGAATAGTAAGACTGGTGCCAAACGAGTGTCTGAAAGACTCCTCGAGCGGAAAATGCGAAATAATAATGCGGGTGCCAAATGAGTGTCTGAAAGACTCCTCGAGAGGTAAATGCAGAATAATAATGCCACAGTCGGGCGTCGGGGACCAAGGCTTATAACAGAAAGTAAAGACTGTGCATGCCGCAGTCGGACGTCTGAGCGATATCACATAGAGGGCTTATATCGAAAGTAAAGACAGTGCATGCCGCAGTCGGACGTCTGAGCGACATCACATAAAGGGCTTATATCGAAAGTAAAGACAGTGCATGCCGCAGTCGGACGTCTGAGCGACATCACATAAAGGGCTTATATCGAAAGTGAGAAACGAGTACACGCCACAGTCGGACGTCTGCGCGACGTCACCTAAGGGCTTATATCACATCTCATTATTACAACCGTTCGGAGGCATAAATTATCACAAGCACGAGACAAAAAATAAACTTAGTCCATCCACTGGAATAACAATAAATCTGAAATTTTACCACTTGGGCTTGTTCACCGGGGACAAGTTTTTCACACGGATAGATATGGATATAATGTTTACACTGCTGATCATGGATACGATGATTGGGAAAGAATTGACTCTGCAGAGTTTGTACTTAACCACAGCCAACGGATTTCAGTAGTCACGGGGACTAGTTCCGTCTACGGTGTTTTGGAAGAAACACGTCTAACCAGTACAAACCCAATTCAACCATCCGAAGCCAGGGATCACCCTCGGCGACGTTCAAGAAAAACCTTGAGACGGGGAGGCTACAACCTCGCGTAGCATGGGATCAAATTTATATACGCGTGCTCTAAGGGGGTGCCCCCCCTCTCGGTCCCAACCGGAAACACCCATGCCCCCTGACCGGATGACTGGCTTTAATCCTGGGCCAAGGTACCATCATCCCGGCCTCTCTGTTTGGTGTGTACACGGAAAGAGGTTACCAACTTACTAAACCGCATCCTGGCAATGAGACATGTGGTAGCACGGAAAGGGGAAGGGACGGTAACATGGCTCCAACCATGTTAACGTCGGAAAAGTCGGATGACGCAAGGCTGGCATGCTACAACAGTACCACCTTGCTGCCCTTCATGTCACCACATGATTAGGCTTTCTCTCATCAGAGATCATCGCAACTTTGGAACATGCGGGAAAAGATCGATAACGTGGCTCCAACCACGTTAACGTCGAAGAAAGTCGGATGACGCAAGGCTGGCATGCTACAACAGTACCACCTTGCTGCCCTTCATGTCACCACATGATTAGGCCACCTCTCAACAGAGGTCATCGCAACTTTGGGACAACCGGGTTGTTGCCGTACAAGCAACGAGGTTTTTTACCAACACTCATATGCCACACACAAACTCTCATGTAAACATGCAAAACATCTGTCATATCAAATGTTCAAACAAGCTTGCCTGGTTCGGAGAAGTCGGAGTCTAGCTCGGCGAAGTTCGCGGCTCCGTCACCCCTCCCGGAACCTACGGCAAATCACGAAACGGGTACTATCGTGAAAACCAACACATACACAGAAACTTTTCCAAATATTTTTCAAATAAATCCCATAAAAAACTAGACAAAATTTGAAGATTGTCAGAAAAAGAATCACCCAAAAATACCTTTTTATTAAAAAGTTATAAAGGTTTCTGTCCAGGGACTTATCTGTAATGAAACAGAAAAGTTCCAGGGTTTTAACTGAGAAAACAGAAAACGCTTCGGCTGGGAATGCGCAAGCGCAAAGGAGGAGACGTATTTTGCCCAAAGGCGCCAACAGAAAACGGTTCGCGAATAAAAGAACAGAGGCTGACATGCGGGGTCCACATGTCAGGTTTGAAAAGCTCGCCGGTGCCCGAAGACTGCGGTGGACGCCGGCGTCGAACCACGGCGAGTTAGGAGAAACGGAGGGTAGCAAGAGCTTCAGTGTCCTCTTTCGCGTCGGTGGGTGGTGGACTCGTCCAACGGGGAGCACCACGTCGACGGCGACACTTTCTCCGGCGGACGGCGGCTCGGGTGAGGATGGGGAACTCCGGTGGAGGGCTGCAAGCTTCAAATTGAAGTGCGGGTCAGAGAGAGGGATGCATGGTGAAGCTACTGGCAAGAGAATGGAGGCGGAGGAGCACACACGGGGGCGAATCGGGCTGGATCCCGTGGCGGGTCGCGGCGGCCGGAGCCGAGGAAGGAGACCTCCTCGGGGCTCTTCCAGAGGCTAGGCGTGCTCTAGGGGGAGTGCAGGGATGGTGGGTGCTCGAGTTGAAGCTCGGGGCCCCTATTTATAGGCAGATCGACGGGGTGGCCGTGAACGGTGAATCTCCGGTGAGCGATTACGGCGGAGCAGTGGGTTGGCAGGGGGTTTGAGCGGTCGGGCAGCATCAGTGGATGTTACTGGACTTGATTTGCAGCTAAACGGGGTCGGTCTTGGCGTAATGGCGTCGGTCCACTGTGAGGTGACCGCACGGGCTCAACGGCGGCAGAGAGCGTGCTCCACGCCCTGCGGTTCACGACAAGAGCGGCAGCGCGTTCGGGGGAGTGGAAGGCCACGCGGCGAGCTCCGGTGGTTTGGGCGGCGCTGGGTGGCGTCGTCGGTGCCGTGTCTCCCGCTGGCGCCCGAAAAGCCGCCGCCGGCGTCGGTCATGGGGCGGCGCACCTTCTGCTGCTCGTCGCCGACGCCCTCAAGGAGCCAGGCACTCGTGCGGTGCAGGAACAAGGGGGCGAGGACGAGGAGCAAGGCGATGCGGTGGCACTGGCGAGATCGATGTCCATCTCTCAAGAAAACGACAGTGAGCACTGAACTGATTCTCTGAAACTTCTAAACTTGACAATGACCATGCACTGCAGGTGTTCGACAGAAGGTTTTGGCTATGAGATAAATTTTTCTGGAGCTGTAACTTGGTGAGATGATCACTCAAAGCACCCAGGGGCTGCCTGAATTTACTTGGAATTTTTGGGGAAGGTTTTGAATGAATTTCACCAAATTTGCCAAATCTGGTCCAAACTTGCAGCAGGTGTAGTTTGAAGTTTTTGAACTGAAGACCAGTGGATCTTCAGGGTTCTAGGTTGAGGGTTCAAAGGACTAGGAGGGGAAAGAAGTTTGGTGGCAAAGGTCAAAACAGAAAATGGAGTTCCTTTGTAAAACTCCAAGTGGTAGAATAGAAGGCAGAAAATTTGTTTGAATGAAATTTGAATGGAAATAATCACATGGGGAGGTTCAACTTGCTGGGTTAGGTGTAAAACATGATCCAAGGGTGAAGGAAGGATTTGGGGAGAAGATTTGCACTAATGCCATGGCAAGAAGGAATAGTTGAAAGTGGCAAAGAACTTTCCAAAAGTCATAGTGCAAAATTCAAAAAGATCTTCAGGAGTTATTTTCCAAATGAAAAACATTTTGTCTTGAGTCAAATGAAAAGTAAAAACTTCCAAGACCAATGGCAGATCTTGGGTGAATCCAAACAAAACTTTTGCCATAAGGAAAAATTATATGTGAGGGGGAGTTCTTTTAAAGGGAAAAATTTAAATCACTCCCCTCAAGTCAAATAGAAATCTTTTGAAAAATCCAAGTAAAAACTTGGGTGTCACACGCCTGGGGGGACCAGCCTCGTGAGGACTGTCCTCAAGGCAACGCCGGTCTTCCCCCGCTGCCGCCGCCACCAAGAAGGAACGACGATCACCAACAGGACGAGGGGGCTGGGGGCTTCCAGGAGCCGCGTGCTATCGCTTGCATCTTGGGCGGCGCTCAGGCCCCAGCCTCTCAGCACATATTCAAAAAGTTCGCTCGTGAGGTGAATGCAGTCCTCCCCAAGCTCGAGGCCACGTGCCCGCTCAGGTGGTCCCAGTGCGCCATCACCTTCAACTCGGCTGATCAGCTCAAGTGCGCAGCCACCGCTGGCGCCCTCCCGATGCTTTGTTCACCAGTCATCAGCAATGTGCAAGTTACCAAGACCCTCATCGATGGCGGCGCAGGGCTCAACGTCCTATCCGTCGACACGTTCGACAACCTCAGAGTCCCGTATGAACAGCTTCAGCCTACCAAGCCTTTCTCAGGAGTGACCGACGGTTCTACCACACCGATAGGGCAGGTCCGCCTGCCTGTCACCTTCGGGGAGCGCAAGAACTACCGCACCGAGGTCATCGAATTTGACGTCGCGCAGATCCGCCTGCCATACAATGCCATCCTCGGGTATCCGGCCCTGACCAAGTTCATGGCGGTCACCCACCACGGATACAACGTCCTCAAGATGCTGGGAAGCGGCAGAATCATCACGGTCCCATGTGAAGTGACAGATGCGGTGTGCTCCCTCGAGCGCGCCTTCCAAGCTACAGGAATCGACGACCCCAACAACAAAGGCGAGGGCCCTCCTGAGGCCCTCCCCAAGAAGAAGAAGCAACTATGCCGTGCAGGATCTCAGGAGGGCGACGACGCAGCTGGAGCCTCGTCAAATCAGCGCCCGCTCCAGGGGCGCCTCCCTCCATCGCATAGGAAGGCGCGCCCGGCACCCTCCTCGGGCAGGGCTCGGTGGCTCTCTTTTGGAGGGCCTCCGACCTTGCCAACCTCACGAGGGAGGCGCTTGGGCACCACTTAGAGGCGTGCTTCGCGGCACGTTCCCTCAGAAGAACACAGGGCAAGGAGTGCCCACCACTCAGGAGTTCCTCACCAAGACCACTCAGGAACTGCAAGACGCAAGGGCCATGCGCGGCGACCGCTGCTTACGAGGCGCAGCTCCCCATCCAGGCGACGATGCCGGGCTGCGCGTCTGCATCGACGTTCTAGGGCTCAACAGGGCCGCATCTCAGGAGCTTTTCTGGCCTTCGTGTGTGGGCTGTTGCGAGGGCCCACCACACAGCTACGTTCGCATGCCCTTCGGCTTGCCGAGCGTGGCGTCAGCCTATCAGTGCAACATGCGGCGTGTCCTGGCGGCTCAGGAGGCCAGGTACCATGTCGTCCTGACGGAGATGGAGACGGTCTTCAGGGAACCACCCAACCCCCAGAGCCTCCCAAGGCTCCGGGCCACGGTGGCTCATGAGGAGCCATTCCTTTGCCGCCTGCCTTCAGCTACCCCAACTCTCCTTCGTCAACAGAACCAGGAGAAATTTTCCAATTTCGTTTAGCTGGGAGTGCACCTTGGGCCCCATTATTCCCAGGCCGCGTGGGTCCGTCCCTGTGGCATGTATCCATTTTGCTTACGTCTTTAGCTTACCTTGTTGGGGGGCGCCCCTCGGGCTGCATCATCCGCAAGCCGCTTGGGCCTGACCCAGTGGCATGTGTCTTTCTGCATTTACCCAAGTTGATTTGTCTTCCATGCTTAATCTTCCTATGATTAACGCCTGCTCGGTTGCCACCCGCCACGGGTCCACCCCTCTATGATGCAATCGGCTTGCACATCAAAAGGGGGCTCCTGAGAATCGCGACTCAGGAGCTCTTACTAGCTCTCCTGCCCTCACCCCCTGGCCTTGACTACGGCATCGCCACCTGGCATACCAGTGGCGGCTGAGCTCGCTCGAGGGCCGAGACCTCAGGACGTAGGGCGCTTGCACCTAACCATCTCGGAGTAACACACAGCCATCGAAGACTCAAGACCAGGCACAACCCGCCTTAAGGTAGTGCCTCGTGAGTCCCGCGCTGGCTCACGAGTGCCCAGATACACCTCGCAACCCTGTCGTGCAAGCCACGTGTTAGGGCGGGGTTGTACACGCCTCGGGGACTCCTCCCGGAGGGGGGCCCCTCTCACGCAAAAGTGGAAGCACCGTGCTCTGCGCTGGCCGTCGACACTGCCGAGGAGCGGCTATGCCCGTGCACAAGCGGAAGCACTATGCTCCGCGCTGGTGACAAACAACTGAGGGCGGCTCCACGGTCGTATCAACCTCAGGGAGCCCCTGAGCTCAGCGTCCGTCCTCACCGCAACGCCTCCCCTCGGGAGAGCCGCGCGAGGGGGCTGGACACGGGGGCTGCGCTTGGGTCACGCCCAAGCGTACGCCACCCAACCAGGCCTCCCGGGCCTGGGGGCTGCTCTCGGGTCACGCCCAAGCGTACGCCGCCCAAACAGGTCCCTCGGACCTGGTCGTCGCACGCCCCTCTGGAGGCCTCGGCGAGGGAAGGTATGGAGATTGTTTGCACATCAAGGGGGACTCCTGAGCATCACGACTTAGGAGCCAAACTGGTCACGTAGGCCCTCACTCCTTGGTCCGTCCTGGTCTCTGGTCGGCCCAATGGCGGTTGAGGTATGCGCGGAGCCGGGCTCTGCTGACGTAGAACATTAGTCTATTCTCGCGTACTCTCCCTATAAGTTGTTTGCGCGTCAAGGGGGACTCCTGAGCATCGCGACTCAGGAGCCTAACTGGTCACTTAGCCCCTCACTCCTTGGTCCGTCCTGGTCCCCGGTCGGCCCAATGGCGGTTGAGGTATGCGCGGGGCCGGGCTCTACCGACGTAGAACATTAGTCTATTCTCGCGTACTCTCCCTATAAGCTGTTTGCGCGTCAAGGGGGACTCCTGAGCATCGCGACTCAGGAGCCTAACTGGTCATGCAGCCCCTCACTCCTTGGTCCGTCCTGGTCTCCGGTCGGCCCAACGGCGGTCGAGGTATGCACGGGGCCGGGCTCTGCCGTCGCAGAACATAAAGCGGATAGGAAGGAAATCGCAAAATCTCGAAGCAAATATTACAAAACATATTGCCCTCACAATATCAAATGAAAGTTTAATGCCTCCACGAGGCCTGATGCGTGTTACAGGGACGAAACCGGAGATCAGCTGCAGCTCACTCCTGGACACCGCCATCGCCTGCCGAAGGTGCTCCTCCCCGGGTAGCGACGTCTTCACCTGCACCACCAGCCGCACGATCAGCGGCATCACCGGACAAGGGTGCGGAGGCAAAGCCGCGGAACCTCTTCAGCAGGGCCTCTACCTGACCCTGCACGGCTGCAGCGGCGGCTTCGTAGTGATCTTCAGCCACAGGCTCCAGCAGCTCGTCAAGACAAGCGTTGGGGTCACGAAGGTGCAGGTGGCTGAAGACGCGAGTAAATGCAGCTGAAGACAGGACGCGAGCTTCTGCCTCTGCCATGGGACCGATACCATCCACAACCTCCTCAAGCGCCTTCACCAAGGGAGGAAGCAGCAGGGCGGGACCGTCCTCGTCGGTGGACAGCGACGTCTCCAAGCCATGCTCGTAGAGCATCTTCAGTGCCTTGCGAGACCTCTCCTCGAGATCGGCAAAGGCCACGCGGTCTTCGGCCAAGACTCGCGCCTTGGCGTCAAGATCGGCTTCCCTCGCCTTCACCTTCCGCTCCAGCTCCTCCAGCCGGCTGCGCTCGGCGACCCGCGTCTTCCCCAACTCCTCCAGCTCAGCATCACGGTTCTGACGGCGTCCTTCTGGGCCTTCATCTCCTCCTCCTTCACCAGGCGGCCGCATGGTTCTTCGGCATGCTTGTCGCGCAGGTCCTTCAGCTCGTCCTGCAGCTCTTGGCAGCGGTTGCGGGCGGCCTTGGCGTCTTTCAGCGCCACCTCACTATTGGCTGCAGTGTTGGCGGTGCTCTGATTCTCCTTCTCGGAAGATGCCGCGGCTTGGCTCAGCGTTGCGCGGACCGCCAGGTCGAGATGAAGCCAGCCAGAGGCCAGCTCCAGGCGCCCGGCCACCAGGCGCGGGTCCGCGCTCAGGAGATATGCCTGCAACTGGGTCATCTCCAAAAGAGCACGCTCCAGAACAGCAGCAGGAGCAGAAGAACCTGGGAGTGGAGGTGCAGCAGTGGGAGGAGACGACGCCGTCACCAAGGCCTGGGAGACTGCGGGCTCCGGAGTAGCTGGGACCTCTTCAACCGGGCCAGACGCCGGCACTTTCGGAGCCAGCGGGGCCATGGGGGCTGACTCCTCCCGGCGATGTTCCTCCTGGCCTCGCGAAGATGACCGGGCTGGGGAGGTGCAGGCGCTGGCGCCTCCTTTCTTAGCAGAAGAGGGCGCGGTCACCGTACCCTCTTTCCTCTTCTTCGCCACGGGCAATGGCCTGGACAGCCAAAGACGAAAGTCAGGAAGCAGCGACATGAGCGAAAACAAGATGGAGGTCAAACACTTACTTATCCACCGCGACACAGTTCCGCTTGGGGAGCTTGAAGCCTGAAAGCCTCGGAGCCTGGGAAGGTGGTGTGCGGGCCCCGGCGGCAGAATGCAACGCAGCAGGAGAGCTGGAGACAGCCCCAGGCGGCGCCAAGGCGGGGGCGGCATACCGAGGGATCAGTGATGACCTACTCCTCGTTGGGACGACAGGCGGTTCTCCCTCCTCTTGGCGGACCTCAACTTCGGCGTCGTCAGGAAGGGGGACCTCTTGGAGGATTTTAGCTTTGCTCAAGGGGGAGTTCTCCCCCATCTCTTCGAGGGTCGCCTCCGAGTCCTCGTCCTCTTTGAGGGAGTCCTGGATTAGGGGGTCCTCGGACAGTCGGACTATATCCTTTGGCCGGACTATTGGACTATGAAGATACATGATTGAAGACGTCCTGTGTCCGGATGGGACTCTCCTTGGCGCGGAAGGCAAGCTTGGAAATATGGATATGTAGATCTCCTCCCTTGTAACCGACTCTGTGTAACCCTAGCCCCCTCCGGTGTCTATATGAACCGGAGGGTTTAGTCCGTAGGACAACAACAATCATACCATAGGCTAGCTTCTAGGGTTTAGCCTCTACGATCTCGTGGTAGATCAACTCTTGTAATACTCATATCATCAAGATCAATCAAGCAGGAAGTAGGGTATTACCTCCATTGAGAGGGCCCGAACCTGGGTAAACATCATGTCCCCGCCTCCTGTTACCATCCGCCTTAGACGCACAGTTCGGGACCCCCTACCCGAGACCCGCCGGTTTTGACACCGACACTATTCCTTTCCCCCGCCGGACTCGTCAGAGGACACCTCCACCGGCTTCGGTGCTGCTGAGGCTACGGAGAGCGCAGGCGGCACCAGCCCGCGTGCGTCGAAGGTCGGCCTGGAAAGCACAAGCGGCTCCCAATCCTTGCGGAGGAACAAAGGAGCGAAGGCACTCGACGGGTACTCCTGGTTGTCCACGACCAGGAGGCGCTGGACAGCAGCCAGTTCATCGCCAGGCAGGGCCCCTGGCCTCAGGCGGGTCTTGTCTTCTTCATCCCCGAGCTCCCACAAGGGGCGCGACCGCGCCTAGAGTGGGGCGACGCGCGGCATCAAGAATTCCCTCAGGAGCATGGCCCCTGTGACCTTCGCCACCTTCGCGTTGCCTGGCTTCAGGTCGGTCTGGATCTGCCCCAGCACAGACGACGCCCGCTCAATAGTGAGCTTCTCGTAGGGCCACCCCTTGTTAAACTGGGGCGCCTCCGTTGGCAAGGCGAAACGCGGATGGGCGCGCTTGGCGTCCATCATGACCCATTTGGCCCGAATATTGTCGGCCCTCTTCCCGGTGCTCGAGATTGAGTTGGCCTTGCCAGATGCGATGAAATTGGCGCACCCGGAGATGTGTCCCTCACTGACGCGAAGGAAGACGAAGTGGCGTAGAAGCGCCACAAACGGCATCACGCCCAGGTATGCCTCATAGTAGTAGGCGAAGATGGACAGGAGGAGGATAGAGTTGGGGTGGAGGTGGAACGCCTGCAACCCGTAGTGGTCAAGGACCTCAAAAAAGAAATTAGAGAAGTGGGGACCAACCCGACGACGATGCTGCTCGAGAAGAAGGGGAAGAAGGTGTTTCCCTCAGGCTCCGGCACGTCGGAGGCAAGCCGGAGCTCCGTCTTCCCCCCATCGTTGCTCTCCCCCGCCGTTAGCAGGCGCACGAAGGCGAGGCTCTTTTCTGTGACGGTGGGCGCTTCAAGAGCTGGCTCATACCAAGTCGGCGCCGAGGAGGTCTTGGTCTTGCGCGGCGCCATGGGTCGCAGATGCGGAGCAAGATTGGAGCAGATCTGGAGGTACCGGTGGCGAGGAGCGAGAAAGGGGATCTGGACCAAGGCGAGGAAGAAACAATGAAGGCAAAAACTGTTTGCGCCAGCCTTTTGTCAGGACGGGCAGTTGCTGAGGCCGCGTGGGGAAGTGGAGACGCCCACGCCCAATCAACCGCCACACGTCGACCGAGGCTGCAGGCTTTGGGGGCCCGCAGCTCTCCGTACTTGACCCTTGGCTTCGCCACAAAGCCAAGCCCGAGCGCACCTTGGGCCCGGGGGCTACTGTCGGCGTTCTGGGAACGGGGGTCCCCAGACTTGCCTGCCTGCGGCCCACGGTGTGGCTATGGTAGCGGGCCTGTACGGCCCATCTTCATCAACAAAGCATTCAAGACCCTTGCGAGGGGCCAAGCTGTCGGATGTGGGGTTCCGGCAAACCCTTAAGGTTCAAACACTGGGGTGCGCGCGAAGTCTTTCCCTTCGACCGATCTACGCCCTAGCTCGCTAAGATCTCGCGGACGAACTGGACAAACTCACAACACAAAGAGACAAGAGATTTATACTGGTTCAGGCCACCGTTGTGGTGTAATACCCTACTCCAGTGTGGTGGTGGTGGATTGCCTCTTGGGCTGATGATGAACAGTACAGAGGGAAGAACAACCTCCTGAGGTTGAGGTGTTCTTGTGCTTGGTGACTTAGCGGGTGAGAGCTGGGTGAACTGCTCGATGCCCCTACGGTGGTGGCTAGCTCCACTTATATAGGCCCTGGTCCTCTTCCCAAATATTGAGCGGGAAGGGAGCCAACAACGGCAGGCAAATTTGAAGGGGGACAGCTAGTAGAAGCTATCCCGACAAAAGTTGTCTTCGCCTGCGAAAGGCTCTGGTGGTGACGCCGTCTTGGGCTCCACGATGACCTCCGTCTTGCCGTCCTCCTGGTCTTGGTCTTGTTGCACCGATATAGCAACCTCTGCCTGATGCCTCGGTACTCCTCGCCTGCGCTGGCCTCCTTAGCACCAAAGAGGAAACAAGGACGCTACGCGCGCTGGCGCCCGCCTGGCGCCGATTGTCATGGCTCACGTCACGAGAGCCTCGTGAGGTTTGCCCTGCCTTGATATCTCCGCTCTTCGTGAGCCTGCCTGACTAGGGCACTCCTGAGGAGGTCTTGCATCGTCCGCCTCGCGAGGCTTGGCCCCTCGCAAGGGTCTTGGGTGCCTTGCTGATGAGGATGGGCCGTACGGCCTGCTGGCTTAGCCACGCCGTGGGCCGCAGGCAGGCAAGTCTAGGGACCCCCGTTCCCAGAACACCGACACAAGCCTCGCGAGGCGGATGACGAAAGACCTCCTCAGGAGCGACCTCTCCAGGCAGGCTCACGAGGAGCGGGGATATCAAGGCGGGGCAAACCTCACGAGGCTCTCATGACATGAGCCATGACGATCGACACCAGGCGGGCGCCAGAGCGCGCAGCGTCCTTGTTTCCTCTTTGCTGCTAAGGAGGCAGGCGCAGGCGCGGAGTACCGAGGCATCAGGCAAAGGTTTCCATATCAGTGCAATGCGGCCAAGACCAGCAGGACAACAAGACGGAGGTCACCATGGAGCCCAAGACGGTGTCACCACCAGAGCCTTCTGCAGGCGAAGACCGCTTTTGTCAGGATAGCTTGTACTAGCTGTCCCCTTTCAAATTGGCCCGCCGTTGTTGGCTCCCTTCCCACTCAATATTTGGGGAGAGGACCAGGGCTTATATAAGTAGAGCTAGCCACCATAGGGGGGACGGATCGAGTTCTCATCCACAAGTCCATAGAGCACAAGAACACCTCAACCTCGGGAGGTTGTTCTTCCCCTTGTACTGTTCTTCATCAGCCCAAGAGGCAATCCACCACCACACACTGGAGTAGGGTATTACACCACAACGGTGGCCCGAACCAGTATAAATCTCGTGTCTTTCCATGTTGTGAGTTCGTCGAGTTCGTCCGCGAGATCTTAGCGAGCTAGGGCGTAGATCGGTAGGAGGGAAAGAACTTCATGCGCACCCCAGAGTTCGAACCTTAAGGGTTTTGCCAGAACCCCACATCCGACACCTACCTCTCGATACAAACAACACCCATGAAGGCAAGGTAGTTAAGGACGAGATACGCAGGGTATGATGTAGGTCGAACCTAGCAATCCAAGCATGTGGGAGGGAGTCCTGACAACGGATGAGCTCAAGCTTTGGTTGAGAGACATGTGATGGTGACCGGCCCTAACACGAACTAGGAGGATTCCATTGATGGCCAATACATACCCCTCATTATCGGTCAAACGGATGATATATATACACTCGGGGAGCACACAAATATCCATGTCGTCACAAAAAACCGCACAACGGAGATCTGGTAGATCAGAAGACCCCGTATACACTGCATGCGGCCCGAAAATATGTATGGGTACGGTGGTGTGTGATGTGTTTAAATTTTGAATGCACAACTTCGATGGGCCACGGACTACATTACAAACCGAACACCATACCCGACTCCAAGCCTGGTTCAATACGTACGATGTTGGTTTCCCAACTTCAAGGCGGCGACGGGGGGGGGGGGGGGGGTCGTCCCACGTACGATGTTGGATGAAGTCAATCCGACGGTACAGAGATGGCAAATCCAAGCACTACTGGCCGTTGGATATCATCTATGTTCCACCAGATTCTGCCACATGTACAATCTAGAAGACTCTATGGTTGAAATTAAGCATAATGCACAAACCTCAAAACACAAGCACTTCTCCTTTGTTCTCTAGAATCTTCCATATCTTAATTGTCGGAACTTTTTTTTCTAAATGAATTGTCACTTTTTGTTTTTACTTTATGCTTTACAATGCTCAATTCCATGAATCTTAAAATAGATTTTTTTTTTATAAAACTAATTGATTTTGGATGAGATGAACTATAAGAATTAAACGAACATCTACATCATGCATATTTGACTCAAAGCTTACATGCTATAGTGTGGTATTTATTCATAATTTGGTTACCAATGCAATGCACCTGTACATTACTAGGATCAATAGGAAACCATCATGGTCAAATCCTTCTCGTTGTTGGGTCAAAGGGATAGATTGTGTGGGGCCCCCCTAATTATCGGTAAAGGATAGTATATATACCTCGGGGAGCCCACAGATATGTGCCACGTCTATAAGCCGCACAATGGAGGCATGCTCGAGAAGAACACCCTGCCCCCTATACCTTGCATGCAACCTGAAAAAGGTTTATATAATCGCCAGGACAACTCAAGTCAATCATTCTTTAATATTTGAGAGCAAAAAATAACCCATAAAAACTTAGTAGGTTCTAATAATCACTATGACAGGTCAATTCAATCATTCTTTAATTTTTTAGAGCAAAAAATAACCCATAAAAACATAGTCTACAAATTAGCAAAACAAGGATCCCAAGGTTTATATAATTGCCATGATAGGTCACTATAGAGATATTATGCAACTTCCCAACGGGTCACCCATCCTTGGAATACTCCAGCCCGAGCATGCTTAACTTTTGCGTTCTATTCAACTAGGCTAGCGGATCGGAAGCCGCCCCTTGCTGATAAGAATTGCCTCCTTGCCCTTAAGGCGTTTCACGATGGTCACCCTATGGGACCTACTCCCTCCTATCGCACACATTTGTGCTTTTAGAAACTATGTGGGATATTTACATGGCCGGTGTGTCGCCGCTAGCCTTCAATGAGAACTGACACTGGTAGCGGGAAACGATGGGAGAAGAGGTGGGAAACCGATGAGAGGAGTGGCGAGAAACGGTAGCCTGTTTAGAAAACCTAGTAAAGAAGGAAGCGTGAGCTAGCACGACGGATCCGCACAGTGCTTACCCATGTACTGCATGTGTTGTCGAAAGGGCTCAGGGTTGCCTTTCGATCTGGGAGCATCCAACGGTGCACGTACGATCCGTGGGATTTAGGTTCTGGCCAAGCAGAACGCACGACTCAGATCACGCGCGCAGCAGGGGGGAGGGGGGCATCGGCCACAGTTTGGTAGGCACACGGCATTCGTGAGTGAACCGTGTGCTATTTGAAATCATTTCGGGAGAAGAATCTCGGTTTTTAAATCCCCGTAAATCCAAAACTCACCCAAAAATCATGAAACCTGGCATGGTGTCACGACATGGCACATATATGTCGAGGAAATTTTTTTTGTCCATTTTGGCGCCAGTTTTATTACAAGCCTCTTACAAACCGGAGCTTCACTCAAAGAAGCCTCGTGGTTCCGATAGGGAAACGTGTCCCCCTTGTAGGCGAAACGTAATCATTGCCTCTTTTCGCCTTGTATTTTCTTCTACGGGCAACATGGAACAACAGGATATCCGTGCTGAAATTTAAACTTATTCAGGGTTCATTTGGCCTTTTTATACACTAATTGAGTTTCCTAGGCATTTAGTGTCCATAATTCAAATCTGAACTTCAAATACATGTTCCAGTTCACCAAAATGGCTTGAAAATTTATACATGTGTCCTTGGGTGCATGTTTAGGTCCCATGCCAGGAATGGGAATGAATTACAACCATACCCGCATCCTGACTCGTCCTCAGACATGTGGAATCTTGGTTTTTAAATCCCCGTAAATCCCAAACTCACCAAAAAGTCATCAAAGGTGGCATGATGTCACGTCATGGCACATATATGTCGTGGTAAAAACATTGTTCAATTTTGGCCAAGCTTTATTACAAACCGGAGCTTCTCTCAAAGAAGCCTCGTGGTTCCGATAGGGAAACGTGTTCCCCTTGTGGGCGAAACGTAATCACTGCCTCTTTTCGCCTTGTATTTTCTTCCATGGGCAACATGGAACGACATGACATCCGTGCTGAAATTTAAACTTATTCAGGGTTCGTTTGGCCTTTTTATACACTAATTGAGTTTCCTAGGCATTTAATATCCATAATTCAAAGCTGAACTACAAATAGATGCTCCAGTTCACCGAAATGGCTAGAAAAATTATACATGTGTCCTTGGGTGCATGTTTAGGTCCCATGCCAGGAATGGGAACGAATTACAACCGTACCAGTGTCCTGGCTCGTCCTCAAACATTTCGAATCTCGGTTTTTAAATCCCCATAAATCCAAAACTCACCAGAAAGTCATCAAAGGTGGCATGGTGTCACGTCATGGCACATATATGTCATGGTAAAAACATTGCCAATTTGGGCCAAGCTTTATTACAAACCTCTTAAAAACCGGAGCCTGTCGCAAGAACCCTCGTGGTTTCGATAGGGAAACATGTCCCCTTGTGGGCCAAATGTTAATCGCTCTCTCTTCTAGCCTCGTATTTTCTTCTACATGCAACACGGAACAATGGGAGATTCGCGCTGAACTTTAAAATTATTCAGGGTTCGTTTGACCTTTTTATTCATTAATTGAGTTTTCTAGGCATTTAATGTCCATAATTCAAATCCGAACTACAAATACATGCTCGAGTGCACCAAAATGGCTAGAAAAAATGTACATGTTTCCTTAGGGTGCATGTTTAACTCCCATGGAACGAATGGGAACGAATTCAACCATCTTGCCATCCTGGCTTGGCCACAAACATTGCGAATCTCGGTTTTTAAATCTATGTAAATCCAAAACTCACCAGGAAATCATGAAACTTGGCATGGTGTCACTACATGGTACATATAATAGTCCAATTTGGTCGAAGCTATATTACAAGCCTCATACAAACCGGAGCCTGTCGCAACCCTCGTGGTTCCGGTAGGGAAACATGCCCCTCTGGTGGGAAAAACGATAATCGCTGCCTCTTCTCGCCTTGAACTTTGTTTTCTACAGGCAACATAGAATAACAGGAGTGTCGTGCTAAAATTTGAAACTGTTCAGGGTTCGTTTCGCCATTGTATATATTACTAATTAAGTTTTCTATGCATTTAATGTAGTCCATAATTCAAATTTGAACTACAAGCACATGCTCCAGTGAAGCAAAATGGGTGGGAAATCGTACATGTGTCATTAGGTGCATGTTTAGGTCTCATTTAAGGAATGGGAATGAATTACAAACTTGTCGTCGTCCTGAAACATTGAGAATCTCGATTTTTAAATCCCAGTAAATCAAAAACTCACCCAAAAAACATGAAACTTGGCATGGTTTCATGACATGGCACATATATGTCGTGGTAAAAAAATCGTCCAGTTTGAGAAGAGGCGCACACATTAGTAGCCAACAAAGTACTTTTTGAAACAAAAAGCTGACACATTAATATCGCAAATGGTTGTATTATATTAACCGTGTCGAAATTTAACCATACTCGGTGGCGTGCGTGCAGCTGTTTAATTAGATGGGACGAGCGCGAGAAGTCCGCTGTGTAGGCTTGACGGGACGCGTGCGAGTAGTCCGCCACGCATGCTCGACGGGACGCGTGCATCCTGTCCACCTCGCAGGCTCGACGGGACACGTGCGAGCAACAAGGCCACCCATGCTCACCGGGAAGCGAGCTCTTTGACCTCCGTGCACCAGCCGCCGCCCGCCTCGCTCTCAACTTCTCCATTAATGGGTTAATTAAAGCACCTGGACGGAGGGTGTTTTCTTGTGATCCCATGGCAAATTTGCTTTGTTCGTGTTTTCAACTCGTATTCCGCCCTAATTTAAATTGCCACATAGGGCAACGGATAATATGACCACAAATAAAATGGCAACGAATAATACGACGACAAATTTACAATGGCGCAGATAATAATTGTCTTGCATATTCCGGATAATTTAAAATGCCACATGCAGCAACGCCTGGAAGACACGGGGGCAAGAGAAGAAGGAAATTGCAGACAATGATCTTGGTCGCTACTATCTCTACTTGTCGATGGATCACCGGGCGACGACATCCTCTAGCTCCTTCTTCAATTCCTCATGACTTTTCTTGAAAGCAGCCACGGATTCCTCCACCTCCTACTCGCGCTTGATCTGGAGCTTCGTCAAGTCACCCGTCAGTTCCTCGACGACCGCTGTCAGCGTCATCCCCGAGGCACTACTCTGCTCATGTAGCATCTTCCAGCCGGCCGCCTCCTCCTCCTTCTCGGCGAGCGCCTTGAGGAGCTTCGCATTGTCACCCATGTGTTGCTCGACAAGGCCGGTCGCCTTGTCAACCGAGGCATCGCTGATCTTGAGCAGCTTCATCAAGCCATTGACCAGCTCCTGCTGCGTAGTGACGCAGCGAGAATGTTGTCGTCGCCAGAAAAGGACTTCATGAACGCTGGCTCGTCACGATGGCCGACGCCGCGAATGCACTTGTGAGAGCCCTCGCGTGCCCGTGAGAGCTTGTTCAAGGCTCCGCAGCGTGCCGGGACATCTCTGCTGCGGCTGCGGCTTCGCGGCGGGACCTCTCTAGTGCTTCCGTGGCCTTGGTCTTTGCTGCATGGTTATATGTCCACCCTAAACTCCTCCTACCGGTCATGGCGGAACGACTTGACAGGAAAGACCAGTTTTGTGGGTGATGAGGATAGGAACTGTGAAGTAATTTTCGAGTGGGTAGTTTTTATAGCCTGGTGCTAAGTGTGAACACATATTAGTTTGATAGGTGTGAACATATTTGCTATTACTTATTGCGTTGTAATCTGCAATGTGACGAGAAACAAGGTCAAAAAAATTTGATGGCAGAAGGTTGACCACGTGGTTGCTTGCCGTTGAGGCGTCCGCGGCGTGCTCTGCTCGCGTTCGTCCGAGCGTTTTGCTCGCCATTGAGGCGGCCGCGGCGTGCTCCATTCATCCAAGTCAGTTGTTTGCCACGTATCACACACATCTTGTTAAGTTGAACCATTTCTGTTCTGTTCAATAATCAAAAACAGTTCGTCCGTGTGAACCGTATGCCGTATATCACACACACCTTGATCTCGATAACCGTTTCGGTTGCACTCCCTAATAGCAAATAGTTCATCGGAGTGAACTGTATGCCATATATTGCACACACATTGATAGGGCTGCCCATTTTTGTTGTTCTGCCTCATCGCAAATAGTTCAAATGGATTAACTGTGTGCCCTGCATTGCACACGCAACTAAAATCTGAACCGTGTTTGATGGCTCCGCCATCGCAAACGTTTTTCACCTTTTTTGATGGGTTTTTACATGCCCGTTTGCGGTTAATGCATCGCACATAGTTTCTAGAAAGGGTCTCTGATTGTAGTGTCGCGCTAGCAGCATCCTTCAGTAGTGAGGCCTTTCTAGATTCATGGCACCCCGACAAGCCTGCCAACCACTCCAACAGAAACTGCTGGGTTTTTAAATAGGCCGGTAAGTTAAATACCGAACATAAGAGGAAAGGGCCTCAAAGCGAGGACGACGATGAGCCCCGCCCACCAAACACAGGGGGGACGGAAGAAATTTCCCCCCGAGGTGAAAATAGAGAACATGATATATGTCACACATATCCCCAAGAGGGAGCGCAAGTGCGCACTAAGGGACATCTACGCCGTAGAGCCTGTCGCCCCAAAATTCAACCCATGGTTGGCTTGCCCGATCACCTTCGATCGCAGGGATCACCCAACTAGTATCCGTCATGGAGGTTTGGCGGCCCTACTACTCAACCCAATCATTGATGGATACCATATCACTCGAGGCCTTATGGACGGCGGCATCAGTCTTAACATGATTTACCAAGAATCAAGCCCAGTACCACTACCTTTAAAGGAGTGATTCCCGGCGTAGAGGCCCGCTGCACGGGCTCCTTAACATTGGAAGTAGTCTTCGGTTCGCCGGATAACTTCCGAAGCGAAGACTTGATCTTCGAAATTGTCCCTTTTCGCAATGGTTATCACGCGCTGCTCGGACAAACTGCCTTCGCCCGTTTCAATGCAGTCCCGCACTATTCTTCGTTAAAGCTCAAAATGCTCGGACCGCGCGGCGTTATCACAGTCAATGGAAATATGGAGCGCTCCCACCGCACTGAGGAGCACACCGCGGCCCTTGCAGCCGAAGTACAGAGCGGCCTCATCAAGCCGAACAATCCATCGGTCTTTAAGACACCTGACACCGCGAAGCGAGTTCGGTCTACTCTGCAGAACGACAGCTCGGTGCATCCGGAGCTTGAATAGCAGTTTCGCCTCCGTCGATCGCAACATAAAACCGCGGTATACGTACCGCGCATGCATAATTACGCACTTACAATACCTTGGGCAGCGACGGAGGCACACTGCAGAAAAGGTCTATAGTACGGCTTGACCCTATTCAGACCTTAACCTTTTTCTCCTTCTTTCTTTTTTTCCCTCTCATACTACAGGTTCATTAAAAACCTACCTACCCTATGGTCGTGCCAGGGCCCTTTTGAGGCCCCCTTTTTCGTATAGATGACCATCGACTTCTCCTCTCAAAGGATTCTTCACGAAGTAGAAACGGCGCAAACGTGCAGCAGGGCACCACTGGGATCTTCAAGACTACCTTTTCTTTTAGGCCATGTCTAAAGCTTGCCCTTGTGTACAAATTCTCGGCATGTCAAATAGCCTTGATGTTCATGGCATTATCTGTAATAGCACGTCTTGACGTATTAATCAGGGTATAAAGGAAACAGTTAATCGCCAACTTCTGTTTGGTATTGGTTTATTTTACCATTTGTGTTCCCTCCCTACTTCAGATTGCCACATATGCTTTGGTCCTACCTAAATGTCGGGGGCTCTATCCGGCCATGCATATTTTCAAAAGTCCGAACACATATAGGGCACTCTTCGGCGCCCCGAATATTGCATTATATGCATCAGCTCCGAATCATGTCTTTGGTCTATAGTTGGGTTGCCCAGCTCCTGTGATTACCACCTTACGTTCCGCTAATTCGCCTAAGGTAGTAAAGGGAGAACTACTGCGATTGTGTTTCTGGTTCGTCCAGTCAAATACCTCAGTAGAGAAAGCCGAAAACTGACTGTCATGATATGGCGAGGGCTAGTCGGCCATTCGGCGACTTACTACAAATCATTAGTGATTTACTCCGTGTTATACAAAGTGCTGGTCTTCGCCCAGTCATGCGTCAAAGGCACCCTTGTTCGGATTGTCGCATACGCACCAGGGGCTAGTACTTAGCCCCACGGTCAAAGTCCTATGGCTAAGTGAAAGTAATAAAGCCGCATAGTCTGATTGCCTGGTTCACTGCGCGGACACCTCCTTTAAGGACCAAGATGTTGGATAAAGTGTGATCACACGTTATACCGAACACCCCCGTAGCATCTACGTGGGGGCTGAAGCCGACGACTGGCAAACTTTCAGAATTAAAACGGCCGCACAGGAGGAAAATAACTCAAGATAAAGGCATAAATATATGAAAAGCCTTGGTTCACAAAATAAAGTTTTGACAGCCCGGATACATTTACTCAAACATAACGTCCTTTGAGCATTGGCCCTCTACTATTCAGGCACCCGCAAGGACATCTTCAAAGTATCTCTCCGGCTTGCGGTGGTCCTTGCCTTCGGGCGGGCCTGCGGTAGCCACATCAGTGGCCTTCATCTTTGACCAGTGCATCTTGACACGGGCAAAGGCCATCCGTGCACCCTCTATGCATGCCGAGCGCTTCACAGCTTCAACTCGAGGCAGCGCCTCGACAAGTCGCCTCACCAAGCCGAAGTAGCTGCTAGGGATTGGTTCGACTAGCCAAAGCCGGACTATGAGATCCTTCATGGCCACGCCGGACACCCTATGCAACTCCAACAGTTGCTTCATCTGGTCGTTCAGAGGCGTCGGATGCTCCGGCGCCAGGAATTGTAACTGGAACAGCTTCTCAGTTGAGTTCCCCTCCTGGGCTCGGAAGAACTGTGCGGCATCGGTGGCACTCCTCGGTAGAGCCGCAAAGGCAGCTGCAGAACTCCACAGTCGAGTGAGCAAAGCATATCTTTGACCTCCAAATATACTCTCCAAGAGAAAGGGCTTACCAGCCGCTATCTGTTTGGCCTGCCGGATCTCTTCGCGAGCACTCCGGGACTCGATCCGCACCTGCTTAGCCCCCTAGAGGGATTTGGTGAGTTCGGTCTCTTGGGCCGAAGTCTTCTCCTCCAAGGCCTCGCACTTGCTGATGGCGTCATTCAGCTCTTGCTCCACTTCGGCCACCCTATCTTCGTGCTGGCGGCGGGCGACTTGTTCGGTTTTTAGTTCTGCAGCCGCTTTGACAGCAGCTGCCTTATTCACCTTCGCCTCTTTCTTGGCCTGGGCAAGGGCGCTCTTGAGGGTCTCGACCTCAGCCGTGCCAACTGCACTCATAATCACAGCAGTGCATGAGTTAATCTCCGAATTTGCATATCACTTCAGATATATGATCAATCTCTTAAAAGTATACGCATACCTTGCATCTCGTCGAATCGCTTGTTGATGCAATCGATTTCATCATCAGCCACCTTCAGTTTCCAATTGAGTTTGGAAACTTCCCCGACCTGAGCGGTTGCCGCCAACAAGGAAGCCTGTCATCCAATAGAAAAGTACGCTACCTCTTCCGAATACTGTGTGATCCTTTGTCCGGCTTTTTCCCAACCGGACAGAGTTTCAGGGGCTGCTATATATACCCAGGTATATTCCTTTATATGAAAAAGCGTCTAGAGCATTACGTCACATACCTCGAAGCCTTTCAGTAGGCTGGTGAAGGCTTCGTTCAGCCCGCTCTTGGTGGACTGAACTTTCTCTACCACCACACCCATCAGGGTGCGGTGCTCCTCCACAATGGAAGCACATTGTAGTGCTTCCACTAGATTATTCGGCGCCTTCGGATTAGTGGAGGCCGCCGTCGGAGCTGATGCCCCCCTCCTTCGAAGGGGGTTGCTCGCCTAATTTCGGAGCCACATTGGTCTCCGGAATGATGTCCGGCAGGGGGCGGATTGATCAGGGCCCCCGCTGTCGGTCGCCATGGGGATCAGACCCCCCATGTCTTCGGCAACCGAGGTACCACCCTCGGGCGCCTCTTCTTGGCAGCCTTGCTCGCCCCTTGGCGGCTAAGAGAGGTCCTTCGGGACAACACCTCGGTGTCATCCGCGGTGGCTGGCAAAAGGGCTCGCGGTGGCGTCTCGCTCTCCGCCATATCGGGCGGCAGAGAACTCCCATCAGATATCGAAGGGTTGGGGAGGTCGCGAGCAGGGCTGAAAGGCACACGGTGTCATAAATTATGTTATAAAGGATAAAGGACCGAAGACGAATAATAAACCCTTTGGTACTTACGATTCGGCCAGGGGCTTCACCCTAGGAAGTCTCTTGGGGACTGGTTCGGCCTCCAGATCCGAGCCATCCTAGAGGGCCATCTTCCCCCTCTTGGGCGCCTCCTCCTCTGGGTCTATGGAGGCACCCTCTTTTTCTCCCCCCTTAAGGGGGAGTCGCTTTCCGCTTCCTCCTCCTCTTTTTCCTCATCTCCCTCGAAGAAGGAGAGGACCTCGATCTCTCGGGACACTGCGTCTGAAGGACCCTTGTGGCGAAGACCGCCTCTGGCCTCCTTGCCCTCCTTCTTCTTGGCCTTCTTCTCCGGCGCCTGATAGGCCGCCGGGACCAGCATCCCTGTCAGCTGGGGTGTGCCCGGGTCTTCCGGCAGTGGTGCCGGACACTTAATCCGCTCCGCCTTTGCTATCCAGCCCTGTACAAAAAGACAGAAAATTCATTATGTCTAAAAACTTACTGACCGAATAGATATTCGGGAAAAGCATACTTACCGGTGTGGCCGGATTCTCAATGTCAAGATCGATGTCTTCGGTATTCTTCGGCCACATTTTTTGGGCCTTGAAGAGTAGCTTCCAGATGTCTTTGTGCGTTGTGCCGAAGAAGCGCTTCAAGGTTCGTGGATCTTCCGGATAGAACTCCCACATGGGAGAGGGCCGGAGTTGGCAGGGAAGAATCCAGTGGAAGAGCATCACCTGAATCACGTTAGTGAGACTGGTGTTCTTGCCTATCATATTGGTGATGCGCTTTTGCAGCATCAACACTTCCGCCGTGGATCCCCAGTCCAGACCCTTAGCGGTCCACGAGGTAAGCCGTGTTGGGGGTCCGGATCTAAACTCTGGAGTGGCCGCCCACCTGGCGTCGCGGGGTTCGGTGATGTAGAACCACTCCTGCTACCACACCTTGACGGTCTCCATGAAGGTCCCTTGTGGCCAAATGGCGTTGGGGAGCTTCCTTACCATGGCACCGCCGTAGTCCGCATGCTGCCCGTCGACCACCTTCAGCTATAGATTGAAGACCTTGAGCCATAGGTCGAAGTGTGGGGGGATGCGGAGTAGCGCCTCGCGCACGAGATGAACGCCGAGATGTGGAGGAGAGAATTCAGGGCTAGATCATGGAAATCTAGCCCATAGTAGAACATAAGGCCCCGGATGAAGGGATGGAGGGGAAACCCTAGCCCACGGAGGAAGTGGGGGATGAATACGACCCTTTCATCGGGCTCCGGAGTGGGGATGACTTGATCCTTGGCATGGAGCCTGTGCGCAATGTCTGCGAACAGATACTCCCTACCCCCCGGAGCTCCTTGACGTCCTTCTCAGTGACGGAGGAGGCCTCCCACTTGCCCTTTGAACCAGATCCTAACATGGCTGGGAAGGCTGGTGGCGGTGGGAAAGATTAAAGTTTGGGTGCTGGAGCTTGAAGATGGG
Source organism: Triticum aestivum (assembly GCF_018294505.1). Taxonomy (NCBI): domain Eukaryota; kingdom Viridiplantae; phylum Streptophyta; class Magnoliopsida; order Poales; family Poaceae; genus Triticum; species Triticum aestivum. The sequence goes on along the minus strand of NC_057799.1, from coordinate 412,903,681 downwards.
AAGGCAGGAGAAGGAAGAAGGCGTGGGGAAAAGAGGAATCTTTATCCTCTTATATAGGCAGTGAATATCAAGCGCCCCCCTCAAGCCTTAAAACTCGCCTGTTCCCAAGGGGCCGTGCGAATGGCACAGTTTGATTACCCAAAACCGTATTGATAAGGATCCCGTACTGGGCGGACACGGTCTCTGTTTCGACAAGACGTGCCAATGGAGGCCGTGCCTCGAAACGCGAAGCGGGAGGCGTGAAAATGGTTTGAAATGTTAAGAGACCAGACGTGACGTTTCACCGAAAAAAGTTGTCAGTGGAAAGAGAATGTTTTGGTTGATATTTTGCCTTCGTGGCTAAGCGTTGTAACCATTATATAGAGCCGGATATAGTTCTTTTGTTCATAAGTATTCAGGAGGAGGAACCCGCCTTGCAATGCCGAAGACAATCCGCGTGCCGAACATATCGTCATTGAAGACTGGTTCAGGGGCTACTGAGGGAGTCCTGGAGTAGGGGGTCCTCGGTTGTCCGGGCTATTCGATATGGGCCGGACTGATGGGCCGTGAAGATACAAGGCAGAAGACCTTCCCCCGTGTTCGGGTAGGACTCTCCTATAAGTGGACGGCAAGATTGGTGTCCGGATATGTAATGTCCTTCCTCCACAAACCGACTCTGTACAACCCTAGGCCCCTCCGGTGTGTATATAAACCGGAGGATTTAGTCCGTAGAGATCATCAGAATTCACATAGGCTCAACATCTAGGGTTTAGCCATTACGATCTCGAGGTAGATCAACTCTTGTAACCCCTATACTCATCAAATACAATCAAGCAGGATGTAGGGTTTTACCTCCATTACGAGGGCCCGAGCGTGGATAAACATTGTGTCCCACTGTCCTTTGTTACCATCGATCCTCAGACGCACAGTTCGGGACCCCCTACTCGAGATCGGCCGGTTTTGACACCGACATGTGGTAACATAGCTAGTTAATGTAACATCACACATGCCAAGACAAGATGAGCCTACAACCTAATAAATGAAGTGTTGCATGACACCACACATATGTTCCTCCCCACTATAGAGGTAGTAACATATGTTGCATGACACCACACATATGTTGCTCCCCACACATATGTTACTACCCATTGTGACTAGTCTAACTAACACCCACATGTAGTTGTAGTAGTGTTTTCACTTTATATGCACTAAATGCAAGGTAAGTGCAAAAAATGACTTAAATATAGCAGACGAGACCTGAAAATGGGCCAGGAAATCAAACCAAGGGTATATCCGTGATTGTTTACCATGATTTTTTTCGAGGCAGAACGATGTAGTCACTGATGATTTGGAGTCCAAAGTGTCGTGTCTCCTTTTGGAAACTATGATCCTTCTTGTGAGATGCTCCGGTATGGAAGGTGCGAGCACAAAAACTTGTGTCAAACTTTACCAAATTTTTCCATGCGATCATGAGAGCACGCCACGGTGACACAATGATTTTCGTTATTTCCGGAATTTATATGCATTTCCTGTAATTAAAATACCAACAAGACCTACGCCTCTGGACGCACCCTGCGGCCGAACTGTTTGAAGTTTTTTCCCGTTTCTCGCACAATGAATGAAAACTCGCAAAGCGACACACAGATGATCTTGCTAACACCCATGTGTAGTGGCGACTATATATATATATATATATATATATATATATGCAAAAATGACTCAAATATAGCAAACGATATCTCAAATGCACCAAAAAATCGAACCATGGGGTACAATCATGATTTCTTAATGTGGAAAAAAAATTCAAGGAGAAACGATGAACTCATGTTTTCATTCAAACGAAAATATTTTATTAGTTCACGTAAATGTTTTCAAATAGCACACGGTTCACTCACGAAAGCCGTGTGCCTACTAAACCGTGGCCAATGCTCCCTGCCGCGCGGGCGATCTGAGTCATGCATTCTGATTGGCCAGAACCCAAACCCCACGGATCATACGTCTGCACTGTTGGATTCTCATTGATCGAACGGCAATCCTCATCCCTTTCGACAGCACATGCAGTTCCGGTTGTGATTTTATTTATATCCACAAATTGAATGTTAAATTCAAAAAATGTCTTAAATATAGCAAACGATACCTGAAATATGTTAGAAAATAAAACCCGTGGTATAATGGTGATTGCGTACCGTGAAATTTTTTATGAGGCCAAACGATGAAGTCACCGGCCGCTGGAGTTTGAATTGACATGTCTCCTTTGGGAAACCATGAACCTTCTTGTGAGATGCTCCGGTTTGCAAGGAGCAATCATCAAAACTTGTGCCAAACTTCACTAATTTTTCCACGGGGTCGTGAGAGCACGCCACGGGCACACGCCGATTTTGATGATGTCTAGACTCGATCTGAATTTCCTGTAATTAAAATATCAACGAGGCCTATGCCGTTGGCCGCACCTTGCGGCCGAAATGGTTGAAACTTCTCCCCGTTTCTTGGACAATGGATGTAAGCTCGCAAAGCGACACACAAATGATTTGTACACCTTCTTTGCTAACTAACACCCAGATGTAGTTGTAGTACGGTTTTGATTTTATATGGACTAAATGGAAGGTAAATACAAAAATGACTTAAATATAGCAGACGAGACCTGAAATGGGCTAGAAAATCAAACCTAGCGTATATACGTGATTGTTTACCGTGAAAAAAATTCGAGGCGGAACGATGTAGTCACCGATGATTGGAGTCCGAAGTGCCGAGTCTCCTTTTGGAAACTAGCATCCTTCTTATAAGATGCTCCCGTTTGGAAGGTGTGAGCATCAAAACTTGTGCCAAACTTTACCAATTTTTTTCCATGGGATACTGAGAGCACGCCACAGTGACACACCGATTTTTGTTATTTCCAGACTCTATATGCATTTCTTGTAATTAAAATACCAACAAGGCCTACGCCTCTGGCCGCACCCTATGGCCGAACTATTTGATTTTTTTCCCGTTTCTTGAACAATGAATGGAAACTCCCAAAGCGACACATAAATGATCTTGCTAACACCCACATGTAGTTGCGACTATAGCAAATGACCCAAATATAGAAAACGATGCCTCAAATGCACCAGAAAATTGAACCATAGGGTACAATGGTGATTCCTTACTGTGGAAAAAAATTTGGAGGTGAAACGATGAACTCATGTTTTCATTCAAACGAAAATATGTTTTTAGTTCATGTAAATGTTTTCAAATAGCACACGGTTCACTCACGAAAGCCGTGTGCCTACCAAAACATGGCCAACCCCCCCCCCAGCTGCGCACGCGATCTGAGTCGTGCGTTCTAATTGGCCAGAACCCAAACCCCACCGATCGTACGTCTGCATCGTTGGATGCTCCCAGATCGAACGACAATCCTCATCCCTTTCATAAGCACATATAGTTCTGGCTAGGATTTGATTTGTATGCCAAAATGCACGGTAAATGCCAAAAAATGTCTTAAATATAGCACACGAGACCTGAAATGCTCCAGCAAATCAAACATGGTGATTCCTTACCGTGGGGAAAAATTAGAGGCGAAACGATGAACTCACGTCCTCATTTCGAAATTAACACGTCTTCATTTCAAACGAAATTATGTTGTTTTTGCACACGAGCGCTTAGAGGCAACCATTTGCATAGGCCTTTCCGCGCGGCGACCAGGGATATTTTTTACCCTTTTCACCTAGGCCGCCAACACCCCCCCACCGCCAGCTCGTGTTTCACTCAATTAGTCCACCCAATCTCCATTGCAAGCTCCCCCGCCCCGAGATCCATAGTAGAACCCTCTCCGGCGCCGGCGTGCTCACCCCAGCCGTGTGCTCGCTCTTTGGCGTCAACCCTACCTCCACTGCCGTTCCCAACATGCGGCTGCCCGCGCCTCGCCGTCTTCGTTTGCTCGCCAGCCACCCTCGAGCATATCGATCCTGTAACCCTTGCCTCTCCTGTGGTCCTGTTGGGTTTGCATTAAGAAACCTGTTAATTACTGCTCTCTATCGCGGTGAGGCATATTTCCTCGCAATCCCTCTTCCTATTTCATTATGTATGTTCCCAAATTGGCTATAAAATAACGGAGAGCGTATATATGTTCATTATCTACCTTCCTAACTAGTACATTAAGATGTATTTGTTCCAATAAGTTACTGCCAATTTATAGATCGTGGGCACCCGAGTCACACAAACATAGCAAATGAGCCGTACATTTTCTAAATTATTGCATGACATGTTTAGATAGCTTGATACCAAGTTGTTAGCTTTATTATTATCCTCCTTTCATGAGTTCCGCATGTGTTCTCTGTAGATGACCAGTAGTAGCGACAACACTCATGCTTTAGGCGATGAATCTTCATCTGATTCCGACAACCCTAGGTCTTCAGCAGATGGTGAGGGATCAAGTAATCTGGAACGGGATAGAGCTGCAGCAATTACCCTTTTGGTCGGGACATGGAAGAACGCTCCAAGGAAGCCCACACACCAGTCTAAAGGTGTATATGAAGTAACCGAGATCGATTTGAAGTCTTGGGCTCCAACTAAACTACATAAAGCACGCACAAGGTTCAGGAGTGTGTGTGGATTTGTTGGCAGGGCAAGGCTCAACATTAATCTACCGAGGTTTCGGAAGGCTGACACAAAAACACGGCAGAGGATAGTCCGGGAGATCATGGATCACTTCAACGTTCCAGAGCAGTGGAGAATGCAGGTGGAACACGTTGCACTGAAGAAGTCTAGGGATGCTTGGAGAAACTGGAAGCACGTGTTGTACAAGAAGTACTTGAGTGAAGGCAAGGACGCAATCCCCTCATACCCCCAAATTACAAAGGCAAACTGGGCAGAATTCAAAAGGTCAGGGCAACTACAGAGTTTGCTATGAAGAGTGCCAAGCAATCGGAACTTCACAAGAGGAACACACACCCCCGCCGTATGGGTGTGGCAGGATACTATGGCATGAAACCGATATGGGACTAGGAGGACAAAGAAGCAGTAGCTGCGGGTGGGAAACCGGACTTCAGTGAAATCAGGGGCGAACACGCTAGACTACTTGCGGGCACGTGCAAGAAGGCGTGATGACGGAACTTATTACTTTGAAAACTCACATGACGAAAAATTGTATCGCGTGATGTTAAAGGCTTCCGAGATCCCTGGAAGGTTCTACAGGAACTCAGGGCCATGTACATTTTGTCCGATGCTCTGGAAATAAGAGAGCCCCCTGGCCGTGCAAGGGGTATAGGTGTTAATGTCCCGCATAAGTTGGCTTTCACACTCAGCAAAGAAGAGAGGCTCAGCATGAAAAAAGCAAGGAGTGAAATGAAGCAGAATGAATTGTATGGAAGGTTGTGGAAGGACATGTATCCGACTGTTCGAAAGGAAATTGAGGAGTCAATGATGATGCAGAAGACTCTAACACCAAGAGATAGTCAGCAGATGGGAGGGGAGGCGGGCATGGATGATGCTGGTTATTGTGTGACAACACCGCACATGAGTAGTTGTGCATCAACTGACCCCACCGACACTGAGACTACAACTGCTCATGATGATGCTATATCTGATCTATCTGGAATAAAAGACAGACTGAAGGGCGTGCTGACACATTGTGAAGGTACATTAAAATGTGCAACGGCCTGGGTTTGCCCACCCTTCTTGGAAGAGGGCCTCTTGTTGGACAATGTGCCATTGAAGCCGGGCTGTGTGAAGTGATACGTGACTGAAGTAAAGCCTAGATTCAATGAATTTGCCCTGAAGAATGTCCTAGGAAACTTTGATGAGCAAAGGACCTTGGGAGAAACACTGTTACATCACATCAAGTGGCCACGGAAGAAAATAGAGTTCATGGATGAGATCCCTGAAGCCCTGCCAAGAGCAACCAATGTCGCCCCTCAACTGGTGACGCTGTCCTTGCCACAGCAGCTCTCGCGTGCTTCCCCCAAAGAACCTAATACTCCTAATCTGACGGCTGATGCATCACCCTGCGATCAGCCGGCCCGACTTTGTGCCGTACAGGCCATGTCATTGTCCGCCCAGAGCAGCCAGTGGCAAGGCCTTCAACTGCTGAAGACACAACACCGGTTTAGATGCTGGTCGCAGAAGCAGCGGGGGGAGACCCAGCTGCAGCACATGCTCAGCAGACCAACCTGGTGGAATGGAGTGCTATGCAGTCTGATGCTTCGGAACTGCCTGCTAAGCAGTCTGTAGGTCCAGAACCGGCTGCTCATCAGTCCGTTGGTCTGCAGCCGCGTGATCAGCATACCAATGTATTGGCACTTCTTGCTCAGCAAACCAATGCGTTGGCACAACCTCCTCAGCACACCGACAAGTTGGAACCACCTGCGCAGAAACCCGACATAGCTTCAACGCATGGTCAGCAGTCTGATGCCTCCGCTCCTACAGCCCAACAGTCCGTCACAGCAGAACCGCCAGCTCAGCGGTCCGGCATAGCTAAACCGTCTGCTAAGCAGTCCATCCAAGCTTCACCGTCTGCTCGGCAGTCTGCCTTTCAGCCAACCAGACGTTGTACCAGAAGTGCTTCAAGTACCAAGATGGAAGCGGGCAAAAAGGCTGCACCTGTGGAGAAGCGCAGCCCGAGAGCGAAGAGGAAAGAGAATGATTGCCTCTTACTTAAAGCACTCATCGCGCGGAACCAAATTAACAGCAAGTTGTTCAAATCGGGGAGTAATATTATTTATGACAACATGGATGATGAAGAAATAGCTTTACTGCTTGCTAAAAATAAAGAAGGCATACTTGAAGCATGCAATTACGTCCATGGATAGCCATTTCTTGTTGGCGAATACTTTGATGAGTGCAGCTCCAGTTGCCGCGAGTTACATAAATATTGCATGGATCAAATGTTAGCAGGCCATCATGTTCTGCTAGTCCACTACAACAGAGATCATTTCCGACATGATGCTGGTTCCATTAGTGTGAGTTTTGAGGACTTACATCTCTTCTTCAACTTCAACATGCTCGATGCCACTCTTGTTAGATGCCTGATTTTGTAAGTACTTAACAAACTCTGATCAACTTCTCCATACAAGGCTGTAAATGATAAATAGCTAACTGCATTTTATTCCTCTAAGGGGATTGAACGCATGGAGAAGAAAAAGGGAGAGTGTTTATTTCATAGATCCTGCATTAGCAAATGGCACAACATTAGATGGTAAGGATCAACGGGAGTGGGCCATTAACACGGTCGCCCATATCTTCGAAAACGCATCCCATGCAGAATCATTTCTCTGGCCATATCATGAACCGTAAGTCAAGTAAACAACCAAGCATACACTGATTGTCTTTCAGATTTCGACATAATTCGTAAGTTCATGGCTTTCTTAATATATAACAATCACTGGTTATTGGTATTCATTGTTCCAAACAAGAACACAGTTTACTACATGGATTCTCTCACAGAGTCAACAAACGCTCAGGATCTGACGCATCTTCAGCAATTCATGGATAGGTATTGAATTCTATGATGTTGAAATTAATTTGCATTCATATCTGGTTTAATAATTGATGTTGTCAAAATTCATCTTCATTTGCAGTGTGCTTGCATTGTGGAAAACTAAACCAGGGAACATGTTCAAGAGGGAACTACCTCTGCAGCACGAGATCGTTTCTCCGGTAACACATCAAAATCCGTTATTTTCAAAAAAAATGTATCCAATAGTCTGCAAATACCTTTTCTTACGCCAGTCAAATGTTCAAGCTTCTAAATAAACCTCGTTCTATTTCTGTCCAAATAAAAAAAATACATCTAACACCGGTTAGGTTGTTCCTAACAGGACAAATACATGACTTATTATGTACAAAAAAAATTCGGTGTCCTCGGCAACAAGGAGGGACCAACCTTTGTGGATACTATGTTTGCAGACACATGATCTCCATCTGCAAATCTGCTGATAGTTTTGAAGATGCTCGTGAATTAGTACCAATAAGTCTATCTTAATTAATATCTTCTACTCCACTCATATGGCACATTCTGATCTTAAAAATATTGTAGCTCATCTTAGAACCAAGGACCCCTGAACTGCTCCCTGCTAGTGAATTGCTGATGGTTCGGAGATTTATCAGCGACTTCTTCATGAATCACTACATCAATCCCACTTGTGATAATGAAGATTTCAGCATGCGTTCTCCTGAAACATTGAGTAAGAGTTAGGTGCTAAACATATACGCATGGATCCATTGTTTTCCATCTGATGAGGTATTCGTATTCTGTACACTATGATTAATTATGTAATGCATATATATGTCGACAAATCATTGGAATTTAGCTACCATTTGTTCAATTGCAATTATTGCGAAATTTGATGAATGTTCTTCCTGTGGACACTACTTGTTCAAATGAATATTGTGGCGAATTTGCTTCTTGCATGCCGATTCAAATGGGATATTTTTGTTTTAACCTGGCAATTGCTCCGCACATGGTTTAACTAAATGGGTGTGTGCGGTCCACATCGGAAAGCATGCATCAATCATAGCAGAACCATCGATGATACACAGTAGATTGCAGATGATTTGTAGCACTACTACGTGTGCGTAGGGGCTCTGGAATAATTTGTGATATCACATTATCGCACACGAGAGATTGGAGTAAACCGTGCCCAATGTAAAATACAATCCTAGTCATAAATTTTTCAGGAAACGTGTGGGATCCCAAACAAAAAGCACACGTCACTCTTACCTCAACCGTCGGTGGTACACAACAAATCGCAAATGGTCTGCGGCACTTGTATGTGTGCGAAGGGGCTCCTCAACCATTTGTGTCGGTGTACAAAAGTAGGGGTCCCTTTTTGCACCCCTTTACTTGTGCGCGAGCAGTCGCGGCCCAATGCCGCACACTTGGTGGGGCAGAGGAAGCAAAGCCACAAGACAACCAGAGCAACGCCAAGACAGAGACACAAAAAGCAGAGGGGCGAGGTGAACTCCTCCGGCAAGGCCCTTGCCGGGGCGGCCTCCATAGCCCCGGCAAGAACCTTGCCGGGGCAACTTGCCCAACACCAGCGGAGCCGCCACCCTTGAGCCCAAGAGTTCCAACACTGTCAACCACATTGGAACCAAGGCACGGGAGGCACCAACATGGTGGCATGCAGATCTTTGTGAAGACCAGAAGCATACAAGATCAGATGAGAATCAGAAGACGATGATCCTCAGCAAGATCCTTGCCAAGGATAACCACGAGACCCCCGGCAAGATCCTCGCCGGGGACGACCACGACGCCATGGCAAGACCCTTGCCGGGCCCCCCGCAACACTCTTGCCGAAGGCATCCGCGGGGCCGCAGCCAGGCCCACATCTGCCAAAGCTCCGCCGCCGTTCCCATGCAGCTGCCAGCCCACCAACTAGGCGAACACCTGCGTGGCGACGTGCGGCCTCTAGGATAACTCAGCAAGCACCTGCGTGGTGGCATGCAGATCTTCATGAAGACCCTACCACCACGCCAACTCAGCAGCCTGCCAGCCTACGTGGCACTGCATGCCTTGTTGTCCTGGACACGTGCCGGAGCAAGGCGGAGCGGCGACGGACGGGACGGGCCTCGTTACTGTCGGATGTGGGGTTCCGGCAAACCCTTAAGGTTCGAACACTAGGGTGCGCGCGAAGCCTTTCCCTCCTACCGATCTACGCCCTAGCTCGCTAAGATCTCGCGGACGAACTCGACGAACTCGCAACATAGAAAGACACGAGGTTTGTACTGGTTTGGGCCACCGTTGTGGTATAATACCCTACTCCAGTGTGGTGGTGGTGGATTGCCTCTAGGGCTGATGATGAAGAGTACAAGGGAAGAATAGCCTCCTGAGGTTGAGGTGTTCTTGTGGCTAGGGTAGGCTCTCGATCGGGTTGGTTCAAGCTAAGATGAGATGCCCCTACTATGGTGTCTAGCTCTGCTTATATAGGCCCTGGTCCTCTTCCCAAATATCGAGCGGGAAGGGAGCCAACAACGGCGGGCAAAATTGAAGGGGGACAGCTAGTACAAGCTATCCTAACAAAAGTGGTCTTCGCCTGCGAAAAGCTCTGGTGGGGACTCCATCTTGGGCTCCACGATGACCTCCGTCTTGCCGTCCTTCTGGTCTTGGTCTCGTTGCACTAATACAGGAAGCTTTGCCTGATGCCTCGGTACTCTTCACCTGCGCTGGCCTCCTTAGCTCCAAAGAGGAAATAAGGACGCTGCGCGCGCTAGCGCTCGCCTGGCGCCCGCCTGGTGTCGTTCGTCATGGCTCACGTCACGAGAGCCTCGTGAGGTTTGCCTCGCCTTGATATCTCCGCTCCTCGTGAGCCTGCCTGGCTAGGCCACTCCAGCGGAGGTCTTGCGTCGTCCGCCTCACGAGGCTTGGACCCTCGCGAGGGTCTTGGATGCCTTGTTGATGAAGATGGGCCGTACGGCCTACTGGCTTAGCCATGTTGTGGGCCGCAGGCAGGCAAGTCTGGGGACCCCCATTCCCAGAACACCGACAGTAGCCCCCGGGCCCAAGGTGCGCTCGGGCTTGGCTTCGCGGCGAAGCCAAGGGTCAAGTTCGGAGCACCGCGGGCCCCAAAAGCCTGCGGCTTCGGTTGATGCGTGGCGGTAGATTGGACATGGGCGTCTCCTCTTCCCCATGCTGGCTCGGCAACTGCACGACTTGACAAGTCCTTGCGACATGCAAGGAAAACCATCATTACCTGCGATCGTGGGAGACGCCGGTTGGCCTTCTCTTCCTATAAATGGGGAGGGGGCGGAGCCCCCGTCTCCCATCTCTTCCTTGATTGCTTGCTTCTTCCTCCCCGCTCCACTGCTGACAACAATGGCGCCTATCAGAAGGTTTTCTATCGAAGAGAAAGGAAAGGCTCCCCGTGATGATCCGGGGCCACTTCCGCCGAAGAAGAGGTCGATCCATCGCCGTGATGAAGCGGCAATGCAGGTGGTGTCCAGGCCCTGGTGCGAGCGGCCTCCTCCGGGGTACCCGCTACCCTTGTACGCCCGAGCCGAGGGCTCGGGAGGACGGAGTGACGAGCAGCGCCGCCCGCGCCGTGTCCGGGGTCGCCGCGCCACGGCGACGCGTGCCGCCACCCCTGGGATCCACGCCGCGGACTCCTAGCGCGAGTTGGTGATGTGGGCGTCGATGCCTCCAAGCTCCTGGATCCGCTTCCCGCGGTTCTTTTTTGACATGATGCCGCCGAGGGGGCCTCTCGAGCTCTGGTTGCAGCACGCCGACTGCAGCGCTCCGGCAACCGGAGTGGAGATCGAAGCGGTTCCCACCGGCAAGATCTTCATGACCCGCGGCTGGGGGGAGATCGCACGGGTCTGCCGTGCGAGGGGCGCCCTCGTGATCCACTTCGAGTACGACGGCGCTTCCACACTCTTCTTCAAGGTCTTCGACGCCGAGGCCCGCTGTCTGGAGTGCTGCTCTGGAGAGGAGCGCCAAACTGACGCGCGCTCCGCTCGCGACTACTCCAGCAGCCGTAGCTCTTGGGAGTCCAACAGCTCTCCTGAGCTTTTGCGAGACTCCGAAGACGAGTGACGACAGCTACGTGCCCCCGAGCTCTCGCCGCGCTCGGAGCAGAGCCGCGGCGCCCGGCCGTCGCCGCCGCTGATCTGGATGGGGTCGGCGCCGGTCCTCCGTGGCCCACTATTGATGATGGCGTCCGCCACAGGAGGGTGTAGATAGGATTCCCCTTAGTATCAGCTTTTGTTTCCTGCAAAGAATCATGAATCACCCCGTGGGGGCATGTAAGGATCTGCAATGTCTTTTGTACTTATCTTCCTTGTTATGAAAACTTAGCGAATGCGTGTCCCGTTAAGGCTCGGTCCCCCCTTTCTTTCCCCGCGACGGCTTGTTGCTCTGCGCTGACAAGTCCCGGTCCCCAGGCGGCTACAGCCGTCGCTGGTATGCCAGGTCGCGTGCCGTGGTCAAGGCCAGGAGGTGTGCGACCCGAGGTCCAGTAAGAGCCCCTGAGACGCGATGCTCAGGAGCTCCCCCTTAGCGCTCAAGCAGCCATGGTAAGGCAAGAGAGGGAGTTTACGTGGCCGCAACGGGGTCGCGGTAAGGCGAGGGTGACCATCAGGCCCCAACATTTGGCTGATCCGAGAGCGGGACTTATCTTGCGGACTTCGCGGTGACTCCTACGTTGCGCTGGGGCTGTGCGCCTACTTGCGCGACATAGCTAGGCCGGCACATATGAGTTTCCCTCCCCACATGCTCTCCTTAGTGCTCTACGTCCTCAGGTCCCGGCCCTCGAGCGAGCTCAGCCGCCGCTGGTATGCCAGGTCGCGATGTCGTGGTCAAGGGCAGGGGGTGAGGGCTAGAGAGCCAGTAAGAGCTCCTGAGTCGCGATGCTCAGGAGCCCCCCTTTAACGCGCAAGCGAATTGCACAAGAGAAAAGGAGACTCGCGGTGCCGCCTGCTATCCTTCCCACGGGATCCCTGTGAACTGGCACAAGAAGAAACACGGTTTGCCGTTACAGCTGTCAGCCTGCCGCTGGTTGCTCTGGATGAGGCGAAGGCACTGAGGGCCTGGTGAGGTGACGTGCGCGGGGCGTGCCGCGAGCCAGAGCTCGACCGCTCAGGTTTGTCGACGTGATAGGGACGGACCCATGCACCAGCGCTGTGCCTGTGTGGAGGCCCCGGGGGAGGCGATGATCGAGCCGGTGATAGCAGTTGGCAGGTTAAGCATGAAGAGTAGTTCAACTTGGATAAATGCAGGAAGATACATGCCACCGGGTCTGGCCCGAGTGGCTTGGGGATGATGCAGCCCGAGGGGCGCCCCCAGCAAGGTAACCTAAAGACATACGCAAAAGGGATACATGCCACAGGGACGGACCCATGCGGCCTGGGAATAATGCAGCCCGAGGGGCGCTCCCAGCTAAACGAGCTTGGAAGATGTCACCTGGTTCTGTAGACGAAGTAGAGTTGGTGCAGCTGAAGGCGTGCGTTGAAGAAATGACTCCTCATGAGCCACCGGAGCCCTGAGCCTCGGGAGGCTCTGGGGGCTCGGGAGGTTCCCTGAAGACCGTCTCCATCTCCTCCAGGACGGCGTGGTACCTGGCCTCCTGAGCTGCCAGGACACGCCGCATGTTGTGCTGATAGGTCGACGCCATGCTCGGCAAGCCGAAGGGCATGCGAACGCAGCTGTGCGGCGGGCCCTCGCAGCGGCCCACACGTGAAGGCCAGAAACGCTCCTGAGATGCGGCCCTATTGAGCCCTGGGGCGTCGATGCAGACACGCAGCCCAGCATCCTCGCCGGGATGGGGGGCTGCGCCTCATGATCGACGGTTGCCACGCATGGCTCTTGCGTCTTGCAGTTCCTGGGTGGTCTTGGTGATGAACTCCTGGGTGGTGGGCACTCCTTGCCCTGTGCTCTCCTGAGGGACACGTGCCGCGAAGCATGCCTCCAAGTGGTGCCCAAGCGCCTCCCTCGTGAGGTTGGCAAGGTCTGAGGCCCTCTAGAAGAGAGCCCCCGAGCCCTGCCCGAGGAGGGCGCCGGGCGCACTTTCCTATGCGACGGAGGGAGGTGCGCCTGGAACGGACGCTGAACCTGATGAGGCTCCTGCCGCGACGCCATCCTCCTGAGGTCCTGCGCGGCGCAGCTGCTTCTTCCTGGGAATGGTCTCTGGAGGGCCTTCACTTCTGCTGTCAGGGTCGTTGAATGCTGCGGCTTGAAAGGCGTGCTCGAGGGAGCACACCGCATCCCTTTCTTCACATCGGACCATGATGATCCCTCCGCTTCCTGGCATCTCGAGAACGTTGTAGCCGTGATGGGTGACTGCCACGAACTTGGCCAGGGCTGGGTACCCGAGGATGGCATTGTACGGCAGGCGGATGTGCGCAACGTCGAAGTCGATGAGCTCGGTGCGGTAGTTCTTGCGCTCCCCGAAGGTGACAGGCAGGCGGACCTGCCCTATCGGTGTGGTGGAACCGTCGGTCACTCCTGAGAAAGGCTTGGTGGGCTGGAGCTGTTCATATGGCACTTGGAGGTTGTCGAACGAGTCGACGGACAGGACGTTGAGCCTTGCGCCGCTGTCGATGAGGGTCTTGGTAACCTGCACATTGCTGATGACTGGGGAACACAGCATAGGGAGGGCGCCAGCGGTGGCTGCGCACTTGAGCTGATCTACCGAGTTGAAAGTGATGGCGCATTGGGACCACTTGAGCGGGCGCGTGGCCTCGAGCTTGGGAAGCACCGCGTTCACCTCGCGTGCGAACTGTTAGAAGATGCGCTGAGAGGCTAGGGCCTGGGCGCCGCCCAAGATGCAGGCGATTGTGCGCGGCTCCTAGAAGCCCCCAACCCCCTCGTCCTGGTGGTGATCGTCGTTCCTTCTTGGTGGCGGCAGCGGAGGAAGACCGGTGTTGCCTTGGGGGCGAACCGCACGAGGAGGGTCCCTCCAGGCGCCCTCGCGAGGTTGGTCCTGCCAGCGGTCCTCACGAGGCCGGTCGCGCCACTCCTCGCGCGGGCCATGGTCGTCCCAGCGTCCGCCTCCACGTCCTCCTCTGCGGTCGTAGCCCCGGTCGCTGCGCTCGGGGCGTCGATCGAAGCATCCTTCTCGTATGGCTCTGAGCTCTTAACAGTTACTGATGTTGTGGGCGTTCAGGTTGTGGAAGGCGTAGAACAGCCGGCTGTTCTTGGAAGACTCGGGCTGATCTCTGCCCCGCTTGGTGTTGGGCTCCGCTGTTAGCACAGCTGCCTCCTTGCGCTTCACGTCCTTGGCCTTGGTTTTCTTCTCCTCCGTGCCCACGACTGGCAGTTCAAGGAGAGAGAGGCGCCCCTCCTCAGCTCTTGCGCACTTGGTCGCCAGGTTGAACAACACCTGAGAGGTGCAGAGCTCCTCGTGGATGGAGAGCTCTTCCTTCATCTTGACGTCACGGACGCCGTCTGAGAACGCGGAGATGATGGCTTCGTCCGTGACCTTGGGGATCTTGAGGCGGGTGTTGTTGAAGCGTTGGATGTACTTCTGGAGGGTCTCTCCTGGTTGTTGCTTGATGCGGCGTAGATCACCCGCGGCCTGCCGGCGGTCGCGAGTACCCTGGAAGTTGGCGACAAAGCGGTCGCACATTTCATCCCAAGAGGAGATCATGCCGTGCTGCAGGTTCAGGAGCTAGGAGCGGGCTCCATCCTTGAGAGCCATGGGAAACCAGTTCGCCATGACTTTTTCGTCGTCGTTGGCCGCTTCGATGCTCAGCTCATAGAGCTGCAGGAACTCCGCGGGGTTGGCGGTACCGTCGTAGGGAGGAGGTAGATCCAGCTTGAACTTGCCTGGCTAGGCGACGCTACGCAGCTCGGGGGTGAAGGCGCGGCAGCCAGCCGTGGTAGCCGGGGCCCGCTTCGAAGGTGGAGCTTGGTCTTGACGAGGTCCGCGCTACGCCGCTGCGGGTAGTGCGCGGTCTTGACGAGGTGGTGCGGGGAGCGTAGGTGTAGCTTCTCGCGGCCGCGGAATTTCTTGGCAGCTTCTCTCTTCGCGCACGGGCACTGGGCATGGTGGATCACGCCGCGGAGGCGCGCGCCTTGGTGCCAAGGCACCGTCTTGGGGCAGAGGTGGTGGAGGCACGCCATGAGCCTCGTCGCCCGTGGCTGGTTAGGGGGAGGTAGAGAGAGGGACGGCGTGGACGAGCTCGGCGACGCGGTCGAGCCACTCCTCATAGAGGTCGTCGACGGGGCGGTAGCGCAGGAGTTCGTTCGCCGCGAGGAGCACGGCCCGCGCCTCCATGGGAGTGCGGCGCGCGTGAGACGAAGAACCGACAGGGGTCAGCAATGGAGTGGCGGTGCGGCCGTCCTGCCGCACCAACAGGTGCCGCGAGGATGCCTGTTGCTCGTTCCCCGCCGGGCCGGTGGCAGCGTTGGCGGCGGGTGACGGAGAACGTCGAGGTGGCCCGCCAACGGGAGCCGCCTGAGCGACACGGGCGGTGAGGGCAGCCCGACGCTCAGCCCGAGCACGGCGAGCGTCCGCCATGGAGACGACGGAGCGACGGAGCGACAACTGATGGAAGGGAAGCTACGGCGCACCCCTACCTGGGGCGCCAAATGTCGGATGTGGGGTTCCGGCAAACCCTTAAGGTTCGAACACTAGGGTGCGCGCGATGCCTTTCCCTCCTACTGATCTACGCCCTAGCTCGCTAAGATCTCGCGGACGAACTCGCAACACAGAAAGACACGAGGTTTATACTAGTTCGGGCCACTGTTGTGGTGTAATACCCTACTCCAGTGTGGTGGTGGTGGATTGCCTCTAGGGCTGATGATGAACAGTACAAGGGAAGAACAGCCTCCTGAGGTTGAGGTGTTCTTGTGGCTAGGGTAGGCTCTCGATCGGGTTGGATCAAGCTAAGATGAGATGCCCCTACTATGGTGGCTAGCTCTACTTATATAGGCCCTGGTCCTCTTCCCAAATATCGAGCGGGAAGGGAGCCAACAACGGCGGGCAAATTTGAAGGGGGACAGCTAGTACAAGCTATCCTGACAAAAGTGGTCTTCGCCTGTGAAAAGCTCTGGTGGTGACGCCGTCTTGGGCTCCACGATGACCTCCGTCTTGCCGTCCTCCTGGTCTTGGTCTCGTTGCACCAATATAGCAAACTTTGCCTGATGCCTCGGTACTCTTCGCCTGCGCTGGCCTCCTTAGCAGCAAAGAGGAAATAAGGATGCTGCGCGCGCTGGCGCCCGCCTGGTGTCGTTCGTCATGGCTCACGTCACGAGAGCCTCGTGAGGTTTGCCCCGCCTTGATATCTCCGCTCCTCGTGAGCCTGCCTGGCTAGGCCACTCCAGAGGAGGTCTTGCGTCGTCCGCCTCGCGAGGCTTGGACCGTCGCGAGGGTCTTGGATGCCTTGTTGATGAAGATGGGCCATACGGCCTGCTGGCTTAGCCACGCTGTGGGCCGCAGGCAGGCAAGTCTGGGGACCCTCGTTCCCAGAACGTTGACAGTTATCGCCTCTGATAAAGCAAGTGGACACCTAAGTAGCGCATTTAATACCCTTTGTCCTGTAATGACAAGCGATAAGCTTGTACACTGTATAGCTTTCCACCTCCTGTGTGCCACTGTGGCAACCCCTTTGTCTATAAAAGGAGGCCCACGGCGTACTGAGAGATGATTCGGATCTTTTGGACGACGCACGCACCGTAGCTAGTTCAAAAGCTCAAGAACATTCAAATATACACCAAAGCAGGACTAGGGTATTACGCATCCTCGCGGCCCGAACCTGGGTAAATGATCTTTGTGCTGGCTTCTAGACCCGCTCTTTGCACAACCTCGCACCCACCAACCGTAGAAGGGATTCCAGTGATCCCATAGGTGTCGTTTCCCCCGACATCTTTGGCGCGCTAGGTAGGGGGCGCAGTTGTGAAAATCTGGCCTAGCAGCTAGTTTGACGGTTCTTCGTCGCCATGGGTTCCAAGGAAGAAGATGACCAAGCGAGCGACATCATCTACAGACACAACGACCACCCGTATGGCGACAGAGAAGCTAAGTCGTGCGAAACTTTGAATTATGTCTTTATGTATAAAGTTATTCTCCTCAGAGATCTTGCTCTTTGTATGGGAAACCTGCACGCAATGGGGCCCTTCCGCTATTGGCAACGCCTTTGTTCTATTTCGAGTCCGCTCAACAGTTCGAACGGCCGCGTCGAGATCGGCAGGTTGGCCTTTCCGCTACTGGCAACGCTCTTGCCCTGTTTCGAGTCCGCTCAACAGTTCAAGCGGCCGCACTGAGAGCGGTAAGGTGGTTTGCCTGGTAGCAAGCACACCCGGCAAGCTGTTGAGGATCCGTCCACAAGGCGTCGCGGCTTGGGTTTACGCGCCGGCAAGCCTATCTAATTAAACGTAGGGTGGACATACAAAGAGAAATCGAACAGGGGAATAACATGCATCGTTTCAAAAGTACTGCAGAGTTATATTACACCAATTGTTGTTGCGGTTCTAACTAAAGATAAAAATTGTCTTGGTCTTGAACTCGCAGCGGCGATGAGAAACGGGATGCCTAGTCCCGGCGCTGGCCCTCTATCCTCCGAACTCCGTCGACGTGGCTGATGATGGGCTTGATACGCTCCTCGAGCGTCGCGAGGTCCGCATCCTCCGACAAGCTCTCCAGCGCGGTATCAAGGTCGAGGTTGGGGTTCGAGTACGCCACCTTGGTGAGGACCTTGGTCAGGGCACCCCGGCAAAGCTTCCGGGCCTCATTGGCCAGAGAGGTCGCTCTGTTGGAGCGAAACTGCTCCAGGGCTCCAAGAACGCCCTCGAAGAACAGGGTCAGTTTGGCATTGGGACTCACATTCGGCTCTGGGGCGTACCTCACGTTCGGCATCCCCATGGTAACCAGTTCATGGTGATCCTGCCGGCGACGTCGGCGAGGCGGCTGATCCAGAGGTTTTCACCCGCCACGTAATCCTCGTGGTTGGCGGCGTCGTTCCTCCACAGCTGCTTCTCGTCCTCCAGGGCCCTGGTCAGGGTCTCTTCCCGGGCCCTGACCTCCGAAAGCATCCCCTCAAGACCCTCCAACTTCAGCTTCAGGTCTTTGACGGAGTCGTTGGACTTGGAGAGCTGCTCAGCCTTGCCGAGGACTGCGGCATGCGCCTCCACCAAAGTTTCGTTGAGCGTGTCCTTCTCCTTCGCCAGCCCCAGGACCTGTTCCTTCAGCCCATCCCGCTCCACCTCCAGCTCCTTCACCTTGCCGGCATGGACCTGGGCTTAAGCATTAAGTGCCTCCTTGTACCTCTGCTCTAGCTCCTGGGTCCGCTGCGTGACAAGCTTCTTGACCTCCTCATCCTTGCCGCGGAGGGTGGTGGCAAGCGCCTCCTCATGAGCGGCAAGGTCCTCCTCCTGGGAGTTCAGCTCGTCCTGGTGCTAGTGCCGAGCGGCCTCGTCCTTGGCGGCCTGATCCTTCGCCACCTCCTGGGCTTTCTCGACATCGCCCTTCAGCAGGATAAGCTCATGTTTGCGCTCGGCCAGCACATCCTGGGCAACCTTCAGTTCCACGTGGGCCTGGCGGAACCAGGCCTGCGCCTCGGCAACGCGCCTCGCGAGATCCGCCTCTGCCTTGTCCACCGCTGCCATCCTAGACTTTTTCTTGTCCAGGCGGGCACGGTGGACCGCCTGGAGCTTCTAGAAGTTGGCGCTCATGCCCCGAAGGAGCTGCTCCAACTGGGAACCGCCGCCACCGGCGCTTGGTTCATCAACAACCTCAAGCCCGACGGCGGCGAGCACCTCGTCATCGAACACCTCCCCCTCAGTGGGCGCCCTGGTGCTCGCCGTCCCTAGGAGGTGGACGAACAGGTCATCGCTCACCTTCAGGTATTTGCCCGAGCCGGAGGCAGCAGAGGAGGAAGGTTGGTCGTTGACCGCCCCCTCCTTGGCAGCCTCATTGCCGGCCTCCCCGGCAGGCCCCTTGCCGGCCTCCTCGACAGTGGTCTTGCCTGCCACCCCGGCAGGCCCCTGGGCAGCGTCCTCATCGGTGGTCTTGGCGGCCTCCTCAGATGCGAACTTGTTGGCCTCGGCCTCGACGTCCCTGGCGACCTCCTCGATGACGGTGTCGATGTCCTCCCGGTCCACCGACGAAGGGCCTGGATACCAAGAAGGGGAATGAGACGGAGCCAAGGTCAAGGCTCAAGAAGAAGAAGCAAGAACAGGGACGGGAAGTGAGCAAACTTACCAGCACCGGGCTGGGAAGAAGTGGCACCCTCCCCACCAAATTTATTGCCGGGGTGGAACCACCGGCACCCAAGTTCATCTCCTCCTCCTCCATAGGTGTGGGCCTAGGGGTGGATGCCCTTGCCGGGGACGCCCCTCAGAGCGGCGTAGTCGAGAGGGGTGGCATGTTGGGGGTGGCCCTCAGCGGCTCCTCCTGCTGCCGTTCTTCTCCTGCAAACCCGCCAAGATCAGCATCAAGGATTCACACCCAAAGTTCATCAATGGAGGAGTGAGTGATGGACTTACGCTGGGGGCTGAAGCGGGGGCTGCTGTTCGGGCTGCTCCCCACCACCAGCGGCGTACTCGAAGTACCCGCCAGGGGCTTGTCGCCCGTCGAGGCCTTGGCCCTCTTCGCCACCCTCTGCGCTAGCATCTCCGTGTCCCTATGAAGACAACGTCAAATCAAAGAAAGATGACACAGGAGTAAAGTCAGGAGATAATGTGGGAGGGGGGCGAGATACTTACTCTTCCTCCACCTCCTCCTCCACTATATTCCTCTTCCTTCTTGGGCTGAGAGACCCAAAATCGAAGACGACCTCCGTGTCAACATCTACGGGAGGAGGGGAAGGGGATGGAGTCCGGCGACGCTTGGACGAAGAAGAGGCGGTCGCTTTCTTCTTCGCCACCGCAGCCTTCACCGCCTTCTTCGCTGTCGCGGCCCTCATCTGGCACACGGACTGCTCCTAAACCTGTTTCCGCGGCACGGCCCTGCTGGGCCGAACTGGTTCGCCGGAGCCAGCATGGCACAGGACGCGTCTCCTCCCTGGGGCCGGAGTGTCGTCGGCCTCGGCCTCCCCCTCGGTCGACTCTTCGACCACATCTTCCATAAGAGGAGTCCCGGCGCCGGCACTGCTGGCCTCCCCAGCCGACTCCACCCATCCGGCGAGCTCCTTGTCCTCCGCGGCCGCGCCGGCCTCGTCCTCCATGGCGCCAACGCTACCAGCCTCCCGGGCAAGCTCCGCCTCTGCCGCCCTGGCGGCAATATAATCCAGCTCCTCCTTGGTGGTATCCTGGATAAGCAGTGGCTCATCACGGACGTACCTCTCTGACAAGCTATCAAAAAAGTCCTGCACCTGCTCTGCTTCCGGCTCGACCCAGCTCGGGTCAAGGCCGTGTGCGTTGAGGTCCGGCATCATAGCAATAATGTCGGTCTGGCGAGAATTGTTGCTCAGCGGGACCACTCCCGCCGGCAACCCAAACAAGGGCCCCTTGACGGCCTTGCCGGCCTTCGCGGCCTTGCCAGTCCTCTCAGCCATGTCGTCGCGGTCCACATCGAGCTGAAAGAGCCTCTGGCAAAAGTGGGCATGCCCCATCACTGTGAAGTTGTGGTTCAAGCCAGGGCGGAGCCTCATGATGTCGGCCGCATTCCTGTAATCCCAGGTCGGCCTCCCCTTGCTATGCAATGGGGCGATCCGGCGACAGATGAAATCATCCCCAATCATTTCAAGGGTGAACCCGGCCACGGTTAGGTGATGAATCCTGGTGGTGGCGACCGTGAGCTTCTTTTCGTTGGCATCGACGTCGCCCCAGTCATCTCTATGGACCGGCGGCACCTGACGGAACCGACAGAACTCCTGCGGATCTTCTTCTTTAATCCAACACCACCGGCCCCGCCACTCTTCCCACCTCTCCTTCTGGGCGCCCTCCGGATATGTACCTTCTCCTGGCTCCTTGGGATCTAGACGATGCAGCCAGAGATGGGGCCTCCTTTTTGCATACGAGGATAAAAGTAGTGGCGGAAGAGCGCCGTACTGGGATGCACTCTGGCGAAGCCCTCACAGAGATGGGCAAAAATGGCCATGCACGCCACCGCATTTGGGGTGAAATCAAGAAGGTGGAAGCCGTAGGTGTGCATGACGTCATTGAATAAATCGGAGAAGGGGGGCAGAGCCCGCAGGAGAACTAGTCAACAAAGAAAGGATTCCGATTCAGGTCGTCCTCAGCAAAATCGGCAGGGACGATGTGCGTGGCCGAATGCCCCGTCGTCTTCGCCCCCCACAGGGGCTTGAAGTAGTCCTTGAGATAGACGACATCGACCGTAGAGGTGAAGTAGGCGTGCTGCGTCCGAAGCGCCACGAACTCGCTCTCCAGCGCCTCCTTCTCCGCGGTATCCTTGGCCGCTCCCTTACCCCTGCTGGTTTTGGGCGCCATGGCAGATAGAGGGGGGCGAAGAATCAAGAGCAATGGGGGTGGCGGCGGCCAGCAGAGGCAAGAGAGTTTTTTGCTTTGAGGAAGAAGAGAGGAACGGCGGTTCCGAGATTTAAGAGACGCGGAGGGTAAATGAGCAGCGCACCTGCAGTTTCCCCTTTACTTTTGGGGAAGGCGCGGGCCACCTCTTTACCATTTATTGCGATGTGACGCATGAGGGCAGCAACCGCCCCACGCATGACCCCCACGTCACGCATTCAACGCGAGTCGTGGGGAAGCGCAAGCGAGCGAGGGAGTTACTGCGGTAAAAACTCCACCGCACGCGCGCTGGCTCACCATTCTGGGCCTGGCCTAATAACGCCCCACGCTTATATGTTGCCCAGGCCTGGGGGCTCCTGTCGGTGTACAAAAGTAGGGGTCCCTTTTTGCACCCCTTTACTTGTGCGCGGGCAGTCGCAGCCCCACGCCCCTGGCCACGATTGGCGGGGCAGAGGAAGCAAAGCCACAGGACAACCAGAGCAACGCCAAGATAGAGACACAAAGAGCAGAGGGGCGAGGTGAACTCCCACGGCAAGGCCCTTGCCGATGCGGCCTCCATAGCCCCGATAAGAACCTTGCCGGGGCAACTTGCCCAACATGAGCGGAGCCGCCACCCTTGATCCCAAGAGTTCCAACACCGTCAACCACATTGGAACCAAGGCTCGGGAGGCACCTCCATGGTGGCATGTAGATCTTTGTGAAGACCAGAAGCATACAAGATTAGATGAGAATCAGAAGACGACGATCCTCGGCAAGATCCTTGCCAAGGATACCCACGAGACCCCCGGCAAGATCCTCGCCGGGGACGACCACGACGCCATGGCAAGACCCTTGCCGGGGCCCCGGCAAGACTCTTGCCGAAGACATCCACGGGGCCGCAGCCAGGCCCACATCTGCCAAAGCTCCGCCGTCGTTCCCATGCAGCTCCCAGCCCACCAACTAGGCGAACACCTGCGTGGCGACGTGCGGCCTCTAGGACAACTCAGCAAGCACCTGCTTGGTGCATGCAGATCTTCATGAAGACCCTACCACCACGCCAACTCAGCAGCCTGCCAACCTACATGGCGCTGCATGCCTTGTTGGCTTGGACACGTGCCGGAGCAAGGCGGAGCGGCGACAGACGGGACAGGCCACGTTACCGCCTCCGATAAAGCAAGTGGACACCTAAGTAGCACATTTAATTCCCTTTGTCCTATAATGACAAGCGATGAGCTTGTACACCATATAGCTTTCCACCTCCTGTGTGCCACTGTGGCAGCCCCTTTGTCTATAAAAGGAGGCCCGCGGCGTACTGAGAGATGATTCGGATATTTTGGACGACGCACGCACCATAGCTAGTTTAAAAGCTCAAGAACACTCAAATATACACCAAAGCAGGACTAGGGTATTACGCATCCTCGCGGCCTGAACCTGGGTAAACGAACTTTGTGCTGGCTTCTAGACCCGCTCTTTGCACAACCTCACGCCCGCCAACCGTAGAAGGGATTCCAGTGATCCCATAGGTGTCGTTTCCCCCGACAATTTGCGATAGAACATTATCGCACGTGGTAATTGTTGGGAAACGTGTGCCATGGAGTCTTGCATGGCAGACGAGTTCCGCAGAAAACTCGTGTGCGATGGGGCACATATCGCACACAGTTCATATGTTGGCCCATGTGCCTTACATATTATTTCCCAAACGGTTCATTATGACACACCGTTTGGTTTCACTGCATCATTAGAAATGTTTAATCACTGATCCCACACGTGTGAAAGAATTTAATGTGTGTGGCATCGCATACGATTACATTTGGCAAGGCCTCTGCATCATGGCTCCCTATCCCCGACGGTTTCTGAGTCGTGTGGGAAGGACCTCCCTATCGCAGTCACTCACTTGGTGACGGTTCAAAATGCCATCGCGGAAAGGGGTTAAAAACCATGTGTATATATAGCACCTCGATGTACCAGTGCATGATTGCTTTTTAGTATGCTTGAAGTATTACTTTTTTATGTCAATATTAAACTTTTTTTGAATCTTATGGATCTAAATATTCATGCCACATAAAGAAAGATTACATGATAAACATGTTAGGTAGCATTCCACATCAATTCTATTTTTATCATTTACATACTCGAGGACGAGCAGGAATTAAGCTTGGGGATGCTTGATACGTCTCCAATGTATCTATAATTTTTTATTGTTCCATGCTATTATATTATCCATCTTGGATGTTTTATATGCATTATTATGCTATTTTATATCGTCTTTTGGGACTAACCTATTAACCTAGTGCCAAGTGCTAGTTGTTGTTTTTTTCCTTGTTTTTGTCTTACAGAAAATCAATACTAAACTGAGTCCAAATGGAATGAAACTTTTTGATGATTTTTCTTGGACCAAAAGACACCTTTGAAGCTTTGGGGGGAGGCCAGATGGGCCACGAGGTGACGCCAAGCTCTGGGGGCGCACCCTAGGGCCGCCCCCAAGCTTGTGGGCCCCTTGTGGCTCCTCTAACCTTAATTTTTCTTCTATAAATACCCTAATATTCCCCGTAGACCAGAGGGCACACCAAAAATACTTTTCCACCGCCGCAAGTTTCTATCCTCGTGAGATCCCATCTGGAGGCCTTTTCGAGTACTCTGCCGGAGGGGGATTCGACCATGGAGGGCTCCTACATCAACCTAGCCGCCCATCCGATGATGTGTGACTAGTTTACCACAGACCTGCGGATCCAATAGTTAGTAGCTAGATGGCTTCTTCTCTCCCTTTGATCTTCAATATAATGTTCTCATCGATGTTCTTAGAGATTTATTCGATGTAATCTTCTTTTGCGGTGTGTTTGTTGAGATCCGATGAATTGTTGTTTTATGATCAGATTATCTATAAATATTATTTGAGTCTTCTCTGAACTCTTTTATGCATGAATAAGATAACTTTATATTTCTCTCCAATCTATTGATTTGGTTTGGCCAACTAGATTGATTTTTCTTGCCATGGGAGAGGTGCTTTGTAATGGGTTCAATCTTGCGGTGCTTATTCCCACTGACCGAAAGGACATGACACGTATTTGTATTGTTGCATCAAGGATAAGAAGATGGGGTTTGTTCGTATTGATTGGGTCTATCCCTCTACATCATGTCATCTTGCTTAAGGCGTTACTCCATTCTTGTTAACTTAATACACTAGATGCATGCTGGATAGCGGTTGATGTGTGGAATAATAGTAGTAGATGCAGGCAGGAGTCGGTCTACTTGTCATGGACGTGATGCCTATATTCATGATCATTGCCTTATATATCATCATAACTATGCGCTTTTCTATCAATTGCTCAACAGTAATTTGTTTACCCACCATATGCTTTCTTTCAAGAGAGAAGCCTCTAGTGAAAACTATGGCCCCGGGGTCTTTTATCATATTATTTTCAGATCTACAAAATCAAAAACCCAAAAATACCTTGCTGCAATTTATTTGTCTTCATCTTATTTTGCACTTTTACTTATCTTTTATATCTATCACTATCGGATCTCATGCTTGCAAGTAACCGTGAAGGGGTTGACAACCCCTTTATCGCCTTGGGTGCAAGTATTTGTTTCTTTGTGTAGGTGCAACCATTGGTGACTTGTGTGTTCCTCCTACTAGATTGATACCTTGGTTCTCAACTGAGGGAAATACTTATCTCTACTTTGCTGCATCACCCTTTCCTCTTCAAGGGAAAAACAACGCAAGCTCAATAAGTAGCATGCAGAAGAAAGATATGGAAGAAAACACATCCAGACAACAGTGACGGTCACATGAAATTATGACATTCCTTATGGGAAGGCTTGGAGGGATAAGCAGAAGGCTATGGAGGAAAGGTTTGGAATGTTCATCGACTCATATGATAGTGTTGTCCGTCTCCTTGACATACTGAAGGAGAGGAATCCCGTCACTTATGTTAATGTACAACACACAAGGTTGCCAAGTATACCAGATTTTAAGGTGTTGAAACAAGTATTCTTCTCTTTTGCTATGTGCATCGAAGCTTTTCGGCATTGTCCTTGCTGTGATGTTTGTGGATGGTACATTCTTGACTGGTCAGTACAAAGGGCAAATCCTGACTGCTATTGGTGTGGACGGGAACAATCAAATTATCCCACTTGCCATGGCATTTGTGGAGGGTGAGAACTTTCCGAGCTGGGTATGGTTCTTCCGGCAAGTGAAAATTGCCATCCTGAAGGACCGACCAAACGCGTGTGTCATTCATGATAGACATGCTAGTATCTTGAAGGTCATCAAGACACTGAGGAATCCAACAGATGGGGAACCAACACCTTGGAAGGACTTGTAGAGTCGGTGGTGCATGCGCCATCTTGGGGCTAATTTTTTCTCACAGTTCAGGAACAAGCGGTTGATGAACTTGTTCAAAAAATTATGCAAGTAGAACCAGTAGCGCAAATACTATTTTATTTGGTCAAATCTAGATGAGTTTACCAAGAAGCAGGTCCGTGCGAGGAAGAAAATGGAACAAGATCAGGTTGCATTAGCAACAATCATCGTGGAGCTAGAGCAACCAGTGGGTCTTTGTGACTTGCCAGCAATTGACCCTCCTCATACTAAGAGAAAGAAGGGGAGGGCAATAAAGAGTTTTTCTCGATGAATAGAGAAAGAGCCTCTCATGAATTGGTCTTTGCTGCATGACACCCATGGAGCTAGGTATGGCCATGTGACAACCAACCTTGCAGAGGTGTATAACTCTGCACCCGGAGGGAATAGAGCATTGCCGGTAATGAGATTGAACGAGGTATCGGGATACCGATGATCGGATCTCGGGCAAGTAGCATACAGATAGACAAAGGGAATTATATACGGGATTGATTGAATCCCCGACATCGTGGTTCATCCGATGAGATCATCATGGAACATGTGGGAGCCAACATGGGTATCCATATCCCGCTGTTGGTTATTGGCCGGAGAACGTCTCGGTCATGTCTGCATGGTTCCTGAACCCGTAGGGTCTACACACTTAAGGTTCGATGACGCTAGGGTTATAGGGAATAGATATACGTGGTTACCGAATGTTGTTCGGAGTCCCGGATGAGATCCCAGACATCACGAGGAGTTCCGGAATGGTCCGGAGGTAAAGATTTATATATGGGAAGTCCTGTTTTGGTCACCGGAAAAGTTTCGGGTGCTATCGGTAATGTACCGGGACCACCGGGAGGGTCCCGGGGGTCCACCAGGTGGGGCCACCAGCCCCAGAAGGCTGCGTGGGCCAAGTGTGGGAGGGGACCAGCTCCAGGTGGGCTGGTGCGCCCCCCACCAAGGCCCAAGGCGCAGGGAGAGTGGGAGGGGGCAAACCCTAGGTCCAGATGGGCCTTAAGGCCCACCCTAGGGGCGCCCCCCTCTCCTTTCCCCTTGGCCGCACCCTAGATGGGTTTTGGGGGCTGCCGCCACCCCTGGGGAGGGAACCCTAGATGGGGGCGCAGCCCGTCCCCTTCCCCTATATATACTTGAGGTATTTGGGGCTGCAAACACACGAGATGATCTCTCTCTTGGCGCAGCCCTACCCCTCTCCCTCCTCTCCCGCGGTGCTTGGCGAAGCCCTGCAGGATTGCCACGCTCCTCCATCACCACCACGCCATCGTGCTGCTGCTGGACGGAGTCTTCCCCAACCTCTCCCTCTCTCCTTGCTGGATCAAGGCGTGGGAGACGTCACCGGGCTGCACGTGTGTTGAACGCGGAGGCACCGTTCTTCGGTGCTTAGATCGGAATCAACCGCGATCTGAATCGCTACGAGTACGACTCCTTCATCCGCGTTCTTGCAACGCTTCTGCATCGCGATCTACAAGGGTATGTAGATGCACTCCCCTTCCCCTCCTTGCTAGATTACTCCATAGATTGATCTTGGTGATGCGTAGAATTTTTTTGAATTTCTGCTACGTTACCCAACAGTGGCATCATGAGCTAGGTCTATGCGTAGTTTCTATGCACGAGTAGAACACAAAGTAGTTGTGGGCGTCGATTTTGTCAATTTACTTGCCGTTACTAGTCTTATCTTGATTCGGCGGCATCGTGGGATGAAGCGGCCCGGACCGACCTTACACGTACTCTTATGTGAGACAGGTTCCACCGACTGACATGCACTAGTTGCATAAGGTGGCTAGCGGGTGTCTGTCTCTCCCACTTTAGTCGGATCGGATTTGATGAAAAGGGTCCTTATGAAGGGTAAATAGAAATTGGCATATTACGTTGTGGCTTTTGCGTAGGTAAGAAACGTTCTTGCTAGAATCCCATTGCAGCCACGGAAAACATGCAACAACAATTAGAGGACGTCTAACTTGTTTTTGGAGGGTATGCTATGTGATGTGATATGGTCAAAAGGATGTGATGAATGATATATGTGATGTATGAGATTGATCATGTTCTTGTAATAGGAATCACGACTTGCATGTCGATGAGTATGACAACCGGCAGGAGCAATAGGAGTTGTCTTAATTTATTGTATGACCTGCGTGTCAATGAAAACGCCATGTAATTACTTTATTTTATTGCTAACCGTTAGCCATAGTAGTAGAAGTAATAGTTGGTGAGACAACTTCATGAAGACACGATGATGGAGATCATGATGATGGAGATCATGGTGTCATGCCGGTGACGAAGGTGATCATGCCGCGCCTCGATGATGGAGATCAAAGGTGCAAGATGATATTGGCCATATCACGTCACTTTATGATTTGCATGTGATGTTTGTCATGTCTACATCTTATTTGCTTAGAACGACGGTAGCATAAATAAGATGATCCCTCACTAAAATTTCAAGAGACGTGTTCCCCCTAACTATGCACCGTTGCGAAGGTTCGTTGTTTCGAAGCACCACGTGATGATCGGGTGTGATAGATTCTAACGTTCGAATACAACGGGTGTTGACGAGCCTAGCATGTACAGACATGGCCTCGGAACACATGTGAAACACTTAAGTTGACTTGACGAGCCTAGCATGTACAGACATGGCCTCGGAACACAAGAGATCGAAAGGTCGAACATGAGTCGTATAGTAGATGCGATCAACATGGAGATGTTCACCGATGATGACTAGTCCGTCTCACGTGATGATCGGACACGGCCTAGTTTGACTCGGATCATGTATCACTTAGATGACTAGAGGGATGTCTATCTGAGTGGGAGTTCATTAAATAATCAGATGAACTTCATTATCATGAACATAGTCTAAAGGACTTTGCAAATTATGTCATAGCTTACGCTTTAGTTCTACTGTTTAAGATATGTTCCTAGAGAAAATTTAGTTGAAAGTTGATAGTAGCAATTATGCGGACTGGGTCCATGAATTCAGGATTGTCCTCATTGCTGCATAGAAGGCTTATGTCCTTAATGCACCGCTCGGTGTGCTGAACCTCAACGTCGTCTGTAGATGTTGCGAAACATCTGACATACACGTTTTGATGACTACGTGATAGTTCAGTGCGTAATGCTAATGGTTTAGAATTACGCCACCAAAGACGTTTTTGAAACGTCGCAGAACATGTGAGATGTTCCGAAGACTGAAATTGGATTTTCAGACTAGTGCCCACGTCAATAGGTATGAGACCTCTGACAAGTTTCTTAAGCCTGCAAACTAAGGGAGAAAAGCTCAATCGTTGAGCATGTGCTCAGATTGTCTGAGTACCACAATCGCTTGAATCGAGTGGGAGTTAATCTTCCAGATGAGATAGTGATGGTTCTCCATAGTCACTGCCACCAAGCTATTAGAGCTTCGTGATGAACTATAATATATCAGGGATAGACATGATGATCCTTGAGCAACTCGCGATGTTTGACACCGCGAAAGTAGAAATCAAGAAGGAGCATCGATTGTTGATGGTCAGTAAAACCACTAGTTTCTAAAGGGCAAGGGCAAAAAGGGATACTTCATGAAACAGCAAATCATTTGCTGCTCTAGTGAAGAATCCGAAGGTTGAACCCAAACCCGAGACTAAGTGCTTCTGTAATGAGGGGAACGGTCACTGAAGCAGAACTACCCTAGATACTTGGTAGATGAGAAGGCAGGCAAGGTTGACAGAAGTATATTGGATATACATTATATGAATGTGTACTTTACTAGTACTCCTAGCAGCACCAGGGTATTAGATACCGGTTCGGTTGCTAAGTGTTAGTAACTCGAAATAAAAGCTGCGGAATAAATGGAGACTAGCTAAAGGTGAGATGACGATGTGTGTTGGAAGTGTTTCCAAGGTTGATGGGATCAAGCATTGCATGCTCCCTCTACCATCGATATTGGTGTTTGCGTTGAGCATAAAACGTGATTGGATTATGTTTATCGCAATACGGTTATTCATTTAAGGAGAATAATGGTTACTCTGTTTATTTGAATAATACCTTCAATGGTCTTGCACCTAAAATGAATCTCGATCGCAGTGATACACATGTTCGTGCCAAAAGATATAAAATAGTAATGATAGTACCACATACTTGTGGCACTGCCATTTGAGTCGTATTGGTATAAAACGCATGAAGAAGCTCCATGTAGATGGATCTTTGGACTCACTCGTTTTTGAAAAGATTGAGACATGCGAACCATGTCTATTGGTATGAAGAAACTCCATGCAGATGGATCGTTTGGACTCACTTGATTTTGAATCACTCGAGACACGCAA
The DNA here is from genome assembly GCF_018294505.1 of Triticum aestivum. NCBI lineage: Eukaryota > Viridiplantae > Streptophyta > Magnoliopsida > Poales > Poaceae > Triticum > Triticum aestivum. The sequence goes on along the minus strand of NC_057799.1, from coordinate 412,873,242 downwards.
ATCATACCACATGGGCAAGATGACTGAAAGGCCTCATTTTCAGTAAGATGGAACAGGAGAGCAACTTGTTGGAAGTAATACATTTTGATGTATGCAGTCCAATGAGTCCTAAGGCATGCAGTGGATATCGTTATGTTCTTACTTCACAGATGATTTGAGTAGATGCTGAGTGTATTTACTTGATGAAGCACAAGTCTGAATTATTGAAAGGTTCAAGTAATTTCAGAGTGAAGTTGAAGATCGTCGTGACAAGAGGATAAAATGTCTATGATATGATCATAGAGATATCTGAGTTACGAGTTTGGCACACAATTAAGACATTGTGGAAAGTGTTTCACAATTAATTCCGCCTAGAACACCACAGTGTGATGGTGTGTCCGAACATCATAACTGCACCCTATTGGATATGGTGCATGCCATGATGTCTCTTATCGAATTACCACTATCGTTTATGGGTTAGGCATTAGAGATAACCGCATTCACTTTAAAAGGGGCACCACGCAATTCTGTTGAGACGACACCGTTTAGAGAAACCTAAGTTGTCGTTTCTTAAAAGTTTGGGGCTGCGATGCTTATGTGAAAAAGTTTCAGGCTGATAAGCTCGAACCCAAAGCGGATAAATGCATCTTCATAGAATACCCAAAACAGTTGGGTATACCTCCTGTTTCAGATCTGGAAGTAAACAGGTCCTTTCTCGAGGAAAAGTTTCTCTCAAAAGAATTGAGTGGGAGGATGGTGGAGACTTGATGAGGTTATTGAACCATAACTTCAACTAGTGTGTAGCAGGGCACAGGAAGTTGTTCCTGTGGCACCTACACCAATTGAAGTGGAAGCTTATGATAGTGATCATGAAACTTCGGATCAAGTCACTACCAAACCTCGTAGGTCGATAAGGATGCGTACTACTTCAGAGTGGTACGTAATCCTGTCTTGGAAGTCATGTTGCTAGACAACAAGAGCTATGGAGAAGCGATGGTGGGCCCGGATTCCGACGAATGGCTTGAGGCCATGAAATCCGAGAGAGGATCCATGTATAAAAGCAAAGTATAGACTTTGGAAGAACTACTTGATGGTCGTAAGGCTGTTGGGTGCAGATGGATTTTAAAAGGAAGACAGACAATGATGGTAAGTGTCACCATTAAGAAAGCTCGACTTGTCGTTAAGATGTTTTCCGACAAGTTCAAGGAGTTGACTACGATGAGATTTTCTCACTCGTAGCGATGCTAAGAGTCTGTTGGAATTGTGTTAGCAGTTACTGCATTATTTATGAAATCTTGCGGATAGGATATCAAAACAAGTTTCCTTACCAGTTTTCGTAAGGAAAGGTTGTATGTGATACAATCAGAAAGGTTTTGCCGATCCTAAGGATGCTAAAAGGTATGCTAGCTCCAGCGATCCTTCCATGGACTAGAGCAAGCATCTCGGAGTCAGAATATACAATTTGATGGAGTGATCAAAGTTTTTGGGTTTATACAAAGTTTGTTAGAAACTTGTATTTACAATAAAGTGAGTGGGAGCGCTACAACATTTCTGATAAGTATATGTGAATGACATATTGTTGATCCAAAATGATGTAAAATTTCTGGAAAGCATAAAGGGTTGTTTGAAAGGAGTTTTTCAAAGGAAGACCTGGATAAAGCTCTTACATATTGGGCATCAAGATCTATAGAGATAGATCAAGACGCCTGATGACACTTTCAAAGAACGCACACGTTCACATGATTTTGAAAGAGTTCAAAATAGATCAGCAAAGAAGGAGTTCTTGGCTGTGTTACAAGGTGTGAGTATTGAGTAAGACTCAAGACCTGACCATAGCAGAAGAGAGAGAAAGGACGAAGGTCGTCCCCCATGCTTTAGACGTAGGCTCTACAGTATGCTATGCTGTGTACCGCACATGAAGTGTGCCTTGCCATGAGTTGGTCAAGGGGTACAATAGTGATCCGGGAATGGATCACATGACAGCGGTCGAACTTATCCTTAGTATCTAGTGGACTAAGGAATTTTCTCGATTATGGAGGTGAAAAGGAGTTCGTCGTAAAGGGTTACGTCGATGCGAACTTTGAAACTAATCCGGATGACTCTGAGTAGTAGACCGTATTCGTATAGTAGAGCAGTTATTTGAAATGGCTCCAAGTAGCGCATGGTAGCATCCACAAGATGACATAGATATTCGTAAAGCACACACGGATCTGAAAGGTTCAGACCCGTTGACTAATAACCTCTCTCACAAGCATAACATGATCAAACCAGAACTCATTGAGTGTTAATCACATAGTGATGTGAACTAGAATATTGACTCTAGTAAACTCTTTGGATGTTGGTCACATGGTGATGTGACCTGTGAGTGTTAATCACATGGTGATGTGAACTAGATTATTGACTCTAGTGCAAGTGGGAGACTGTTGGAAATATGCCCTAGAGGCAATAATAAATTGGTTATTATTATATTTCCTTGTTCATGATAATCGTTTATTATCCATGCTAGAATTGTATTGATAGGAAACTCAGATACATGTGTGGATACATAGACAACACCATGTCCCTAGTAAGCTTCTAGTTGACTAGCTCGTTGATCAATAGATGGTTACGGTTTCCTGACCATGGACATTGGATGTCGTTGATAACGGGATCACATCATTAGGAGAATGATGTGATGGACAAGACCCAATCCTAAGCCTAGCAAAAGATCGTGTAGTTCGTTTGCTAAGAGCTTTTCTAATGTCAAGTATCATTTCCTTAGACCATGAGATTGTGCAACTCCCGGATACCGTAGGAATGCTTTGGGTGTACCAAACGTCACAACGTAACTGGGTGGCTATAAAGGTGCACTACAGGTATCTCCGAAAGTGTCTGTTGGGTTGGCACGAATCGAGACTGGGATTTGTCACTACGTGTAAACGGAGAGGTATCTCTGGGCCCACTCGGTAGGACATCATCATAATGTGCACAATGTGACCAAGGAGTTGATCACAGGATGATGTGTTACGGAACGAGTAAAGAGACTTGCCGGTAACGAGATTGAACAAGGTATCCGGATACCGACGATCGAATCTCGGGCAAGTAGCATACCGATAGACAAAGGGAATTGTATACGGGATTGATTGAATCCCCGACATCGTGGTTCATCCGATGAGATCATCGTGGAACATGTGGGAGCCAACATGGGTATCCAGATCCTGCTGTTGGTTATTGGCCGGAGAACGTCTCAGCCATGTCTGCATGGTTCCCGAACCCGTAGGGTCTACACACTTAAGGTTCGATGACGCTAGGGTTATAGGGAATAGATATACGTGGTTACCGAATGTTGTTCGGAGTCCCGGATGAGATCCCAGACGTCACGAGGAGTTCCGGAATGGTCCGGAGGTAAATATTTATATATGGGAAGTCCTGTTTTGGTCACCGGAAAAGTTTCAGGTGCTATCGGTAATGTACCGAGACCACCGGGAGGGTCCCGGGGATCCACCAGGTGGGGCCACCAGCCCCAGAAGGCTGCGTGGGCCAAGTGTGGGAGGGGACCAGCTCCAGGTGGGCTGGTGCGCCCCCCCCCCCACCAAGGCCCAAGGCGCAGGGAGAGTGGGAGGGGGCAAACCCTAGGTCCAGATGGGCCTTAAGGCCCACCCTAGGGGCGCCCCCTCTCCTTTCCCCTTGGCCGCACCCTAGATGGGTTTTGGGGGCTGCCGCCACCCCTGGGGAGGGAACCCTAGATGGGGGCGAAGCCCCTCCCCTTCCCCTATATATACTTGAGGTATTTGGGGCTGCAAACACACGCGATGATCTCTCTCTTGGCGCAGCCCTACCCCTCTCCCTCCTCCTCTCCCGCGGTGCTTGGCGAAGCCCTGCAGGATTGCCACGCTCCTCCATCACCACCACGCCATCGTGCTGCTGCTGGACGGAGTCTTCCCCAACCTCTCCCTCTCTCCTTGCTGGATCAAGGAGTGGGAGACGTCACCGGGTTGCACGTGTGTTGAACGCGGAGGCACCGTTCTTCGGTGCTTAGATCGGAATCAACCGCGATCTGAATCGCTACGAGTACGACTCCTTCATCCGCGTTCTTGCAACGCTTCCGCATCGTGATCTACAAGGGTATGTAGATGCACTCCCCTTCCACTCGTTGCTAGATTACTCCATAGATTGATCTTGATGATGCGTAGAAATTTTTTGAATTTCTGCTACGTTACCCAACACAATCATTAATCCATTCATGAAACACGCTTGCATATTAGCTACACCCAATGCTCAAGTACGATCATAGTGCCCCTTAGTTAGTGCTTTATAAGAGAAGATGGAGACTCAAATAAAAAAATTGCATAAAGTAAAAATAAAGGCCCTTCACAGAGGGAAGTAGGGATTTGTAGAGGTGCCGGAGCTCAAAGCGAAAAAATAGAGATAAACAATTTTGGGTGGCATGCTTTCCTTGTCAACAAAAATGATCGAGTAGTTCCCAATACTTTCCATGCTAGATATATCATAGGCGGTTCTCAAACAGAAAATAAAGTTTATTCCTTTTTCCACCATACTTTCACATTCCACGGCTAGTCGTATCCACGGGTGCCGTGCATACCAACACTTTCCAAGGAATTTATTATTTGACAACATAAAGTAAATTCATTTTTCATTTCGGGACTAGGCATCCCTATACCTTTGTCGTACTCTCGTGCAATGACAAGTGAATAAACACTCATCTTGAGAATAACACATCTAGCATGGAAAAATATCAGCCACCCCCTACCGTTTCATGAGCAGTACGTGCACACAAAAAGGAATTTATTTTGAAAATTAGAGATGGCACATAAAAATTTGGTTAGAACGGCACGAGATACTGCATATAAGTAGGTATGGTGGACTCATATTGCAAAACTGGATTTAAGGATTTGGATGGACAAGTAGTATTTCTACTTAGTACAAGTGAAGGCTAGCAAAAAGATTGAGAAGCATCCAACCAAGAAACAAAAAATCACATAAGCGAGCATTAAGCATAACTAACACCGAATAATGCACCACAAGTGATGCGATCACCCTAGGTAATATTGTTCTTCCACCATTGGTGCTAAATACGATACCTTCAAAACGAGACACTGATAGTGAGAAAAATACATCAAACTATATTGTGCTTGCTTTACGTCAAAGGAAGGTGTTGCAGTCAACAAATCAAAGAGGTATTAGGCTCCATGCCTTGCTCACGAAATATCCGTGGAAGTCAAAAACAAGACATTTAATTCTGGGGTCCAAGTATTGATGAGATTCCTATTGAGCTAATTCCTTCAGATGAAGCGAAGCCTTGTTTTAGAACTCCATGCAACTACTTGTACAAGTCTAATCAAGAAAGCAAGCTTACGTGAAGGTCAAAGTCTCCTAGTTTTTAGTTTTGTCCCAGTCGTGTCCTAGTTGGATGCTTTACAGTTTTTTTCCTTGTTGAGTCCGGTTTGTGTTTCTATGAGTTACGAGCTTAGCCCAGGTGCCTGCGTGTGCCTATAAATAAAGGCCATATGGCCATATAAAAGTTAGGTTTTAGTACGTGAAGAAAATACTCAGAGAAGGATCTGATGGTTGTGCCACATCTGTGTTCTTGCGTTCCATAATTTTGGTTCGATGATCGCATGTGTTCCGGTGACCTAGATTGCCAGGGCATTAGTTTTGTTCAGTTCTTGATCTTCCAGGATCGATCCAATCTCTCTTTTGCTTTTCCATCTACTTCTATTATCCTCTGTTAATTACTTCGTCGCCGTCGCCGCCGCTAATCGCTATTAGCTTAATCCCTCCATCTATCCTACTACTACTACACCACGGTGCTATACTTCTTTCCACTATATTTCTTCATCTAGCTACTGCACGTTTACAAGCATAGTCTATCATCTACTGTTGTTCGTTCTTGCTGGCGAACTCATTGCTACTGCGTGTGCATGCGGTGAAAGATCAGGCCACCCCAAAAATTGTCTCAATGCTACTTGAGGCGTATCAGTTGGTATTAGAGAGCGCCAGGTTTATCACTGCGCGCGATGTCAACCGCAAGCAAGTGTGATGAGGATGAGGTGCGGGAGGATGACGGGTCGCTGCAATATGGTCCCGATCTGGACCCAGGTGTCCATGCTATGTTCAAGGCTACATACGAGCACTTCGACAACCGCATGAAGGCCCTCGACGAGACGGTGACCGATGGGTTCCAGGCCATGCAGGCAGCCCTCTGATGTCTACTATGCAACCTTCTTCTTGTAGACTCATGTTGGGCCTCCAAGCATAGAGTTTTGTAGGAAAGTAATAATTTTTCCTCAAGTGGATGACCTAAGGTTCATCAATCCGTGGGAGGCGTAGGATGAAGATGGTCTCTCTCAAATAACCCTGCAACCAAATAACAAAGAGTCTCTTGTGTCCCCAACAAACCAATACAATGTTAAATTGTATAGGTGCACTAGTTCGGCAAAGAGATGGTGATACAAGTGTAATATGGATGGTAGAAATATATTTTTATAATCTGAATAAATAAAAACAGCAAGGTAGCAAGTAGTAAAAGTGAGCGAAAACGGTATTGCAATGCTTGAAAACAAGGCCTAGGGTTCATACTTTCACTAGTGCAAGTTCTCTCAACAATGATAACATAATTAAATCATATGGCAATCCCTCAACGTGCGACAAAGAGTCACTCCAAAGTTCCTATCACGGAGAACATAAGATGAAATTGCTTGTAGGGTACGAAACCACCTCAAAGTTATTCTTTCCGATCAATCTATTGAGTCGTCCCTATAAGTGTCACAAACAGCCCTAGAGTTCGTAGTAAAATAACACCATATGAAAACACATCAATCAACCCTAATGTCACCTAGGTACTCCAATCACCACAAGTATCCATGGGTCAATTATACGATATGCATCAAACAACTTCAGATTCATAAGATTCAATCCAACACAAAGAACCTCAAAGAGTGCCCCAAGATTTCTACCGTAGAAACAAGGATGAGAACATGCATCAACCCCTATGCATAGATTACCCAAATATCACCTCAGGAATCCGCGAGTTGAGTGCCAAAACATACATCAAGTGAATCAATAGAACACCCCATTGTCACCACGGGTATCCCACGCAAGACATACATCAAGTGTCTCAAATCCATAATAGTGTTCAATCCGATAATTCTGAAACCTCAAAGGTAAAACTCAATTCATCACAAGAAGGTAGAGAACACCATCTGATCCAACTATAGTAACAAAGCTCGCGGTACACCAAGATCGTGCCAAATCAGGAACACGAGAGAGAGAGAGAGATCAAACACATAGCTACTGGTACATACCCTTAGCCCTGAGGCTAAACTACTTCCTCCTCATCGTAGTGGCCACCGGGATGATGAAGATGGCCTCCCGTGATGGTTTCCCCCTCCGGCAGGGTGCCGGAATGGGCCCCCGATTGGTTTTTTGTGGCTACTGAGGCTTGCGGAAACAGAACTTCCGATCTAGGTTTCTTTCTGGAGCTTTCCGTATTTATAAGATTTTTTGGCGTTGGAAACAAGTTAGGGGGGTGCCCGAGGAGTCCACAAGCCAGGGGGCGCGCCCTGAGGGCTTGTGGGCTCCTCAGGACTCTTCTGGTCTAGCGGTGCTTCGGGGGTCTCTTTTGGTCCATAAGAAATTACCGTAAATTTTCAGCCATTCCGAGAACTTTTATTTCTGCACAAAAAACAACACCACGGTAGTTCTGCTGAAAACAGCGTCAGTCCGGGTTAGTTCTAATCTAATAAAATCATACCAAAACCATATAAATCTTTTGTAAACATGGCATGAATACTTCATAAATTATAGATACGTTGGAGACGTATCGGCATCCCCAAGCTTAATTCTTGCTCGTCCTCGGGTAGGTAAATGATAAAAGAATGAATTTATGAAGAGTGAATGCTACCTAGCATATTTATCAATGTAATCTTTTTTATTGTGGCATGAATGTTCAGACCCATAGATTCAAAACACAAGTTTATTATTGACATAAAAACAATAATACTTCAAGCATACTAATAAAGCAATCATGTCTTCTCAAAATAACATGGCCAAAGAAAGTTATCCCTACAAATTCATATAGTCTGGCTATGCTCTTTCTTCATCACACAAAATATTTCATCATGCACAACCCGATGACAAGCCAAGCAATTGTTTCATACTTTTAATGTTCTGAAGCTTTTTCAACTTTAACGCAATACATGAGCGTGAGCCATGGATATAGCACTATAGGTGAAATAGAATATGGTGGAGGTTATGAGGAGAAAACAAGAAGGGGAAAGTCTCACATCAACTAGGCAAATTAACGGGATATGGAGATGCCCATCAATTGATATCGATGCAAGTGAGTAGGGATTGAAATGGAAAGGATGAACTAGAGCTATAAGTGTATGAAATCTCAAAAGAAAACTAAGTGGGTGTGCATCCAACTAGCTTGCTCATGAAGACCTAGGGCAATTTGAGGAAGCCATCATTGGAATATACAAGCCAAGTTCTATAATGAAGAATTCCCACTAGTGTATGAAAGTGACAAAATAGGAGACGCTCTATCATGAAGAACATGGTGCTACTTTGAAGCACAAGTGTGGAAAAGGATAGTAGCATTGTCCCTTCTCTCTTTTTCTCTCATTTTTTATTTTCTCTTTTTTCTCTCTTTTTTTGTTTAGGCTCTTTGGCCTCTCTTTTTTATTTTGGGCTCTTTGGCCTCTTTTTTATAAGTCCGGAGTCTCATCCCAACTTGTGAGGGAATCATAGCTTCCATCATCCTTTCCTCACATGGGACAATGCTCTAATAATGCTGATCATCACAATTTTATTTACTTACAACTCAATACTAGAACAAAGATATGACTATATGAATGCCTCCGGCGGTGTATCGGGATGTGCAATTATCAAGAATGACATGTACAAAAAATATGAACGGTGGCCAAGCCACAAATGCTATGCCAACTACATGATCATGCAAAGCAATATGACAATGATGGTATGTGTCATAATAAACGGAACAGTGGAAGTTGGATGGCAATATATCTCGGAATGGCTATGGAAATGCCAGAATAGGTAGGTATGGTGGTTGTTTTGAGGAAGGGTATATGATGGGTTTAATGCACTGGCGAAAGTTGCGCAGTACTAGAGAGGCTAGCAATGGTGGAAGGGTGAGAGTGCGTATAATCCATGGACTCAACATTAGTCATAAAGAACTCACATACTTATTGCAAAAATTTATTAGCCATTGAAGCAAAGTACTACAGGCATGCTCCTAGGGGTATATTGGTAGGAAAAGACCATCGCTCGTCCCCGACCGCCACTCATAAGGAAGACAATAAAAAATCATGCTCCGACTTCATCACATAACGGTTCACCATACGTGCATGCTATGGGAATCACAAACTTTAACACAAGTATTTCTACCAATCCACAATTACCCCCTAGCATGAATCTAATATCACCATCTTTATATCTCAAAACAAATGCAAGGAATCAAACTTCTCATATATTCAATGCTCTATATGAAAGTTTTTATTTTATCCCCCTTGGATGTCTATCATATTGGGACCAATTTCATAACACATGCATGTTACCATTACTATTTATAAGACTCTCAAAAGGATATAAGTGAAGCATAAGAGTTCATGACAAACTACCCCAAAAAGATATGAGTGAAAATCAATGAGTAGTTGAATAATTGTGTAGCTATGTGAGGACTCTCTCTCATTTAAGAATTTCATATCTTAATATTGTATTCAAACAGCAAGCAAAACATAATAAAATGACATTCCAAGGATAGCACATATCATGTGAAGAAGCAAAAACTTAGGTTCAACCAAAACTGACCGATCATTGTTGATGAAGAAAGGTGGGATGCCTACCGGGGCATCCCCAATCTTAGATGCTTGAGACTTCTTGAAATATTATCTTGGGATGCCTTGGGCATCCCCAAGCTTGAGCTTTTGTGTCTCCTTAATTCCTTTATATCACGGTTTCCCTAAATCTTAGAAACTTCATCCACACGAAACTCAACAAGAACTCGTGAGATAAATTAGTATAAATCAATGCATAACCTTATTATTCTCTACTGTAGAAAATCACTAAAATCTATTTATATATATAAAGTAATATACGGGCTAATCATAAAATAGATAAATATGCTACCACAATAATTAGAAAGATCTAGCCGTTGAATCTAATTTGTCATTAACGTTAATTAAATCTCAGCCAATAAATTTCATTAATGCTTTCCACGGCTGCCCCCGCCATGTATGGTGACTCGCGTAAAAGTCATGCCCGAGCTCCAATTAGATCGCCAACAAATCTTTGATCAGAGTAAAAAAATGTGATAACCTAGCGCTGTCGGCGGCCGCCAGCCGCGTTCTCCGTAGGGATCGTCGTTATCCCGCTATGGTGTCACATCCATGCAGAAGGAATCGGCCAGAACATCCCAGGTGGATCCCACGGGCATGCGTTAGCGACGACTGAAGTAGAGGCAGGTTGATCGATTCTCCCAAGCTATCCTACGCACGGCTATACTGCTCTTTGCATGCATGTCTTTATTTTTTCTCCATAGCTATTTTGTACTTTAATTAGTCATGTAGAACGTATACAAGTAGAACGTATAGAAGTTGATGAAGCACCACGTTTTTTTTCCTTTTCAATTCAATCTGATGTTACATCTAACATGAAAGCAAAACATGCATCCGAGAAGAAACTATTGTTTCATAACTATCAGATTAGAGTACAGATGGACATCTACATAAACAAAAGATACTTTACCAAAAAGAAAGATCTCCTTCAAGATATACTCAGGAATTCTTGCTACACCGAGGCACCCAAACTTCCTCGAGAGAACCCTACCTTTCTCCTTCAAGATGTCCTGAATTTTGAAGGTCTGTCCACAAAGCAGTGGCATGGACGCAGACATACGCCATAAACTGCTGGCCTCCATGAGGGACTGAAAACCGACTTCTCCCATCAAACCGACACACTGCTGCTCGATGCGGATGTTGGACCTGACAAGCAGCCACAGGTGTTAGACCTGACAGATCAATAAAAAAGAACTGGAATGCTCTAGCACAACCACTATCTCCATTGGAATTGTTGTTGCACTATGCAGCGTTAGCGGCAACCCAAGCCAAGGCGGGTATTAGATTGATTCTCTAAAACCTATACTACCGCTCTTTGCATGCACGCCTCTTTTTTTCCAAGAACTGTTCTGTTCTTTAATTATTAATAATACTCTGTAGCACACCTAAAAGTTCATATCCACCAGTCCTTTTCATGAATCCCATTGTTCTAATTAATAGCACATATATAAGTTCATATTCGTGTTGCCAAAATATGCCCAACTAACAAGTTTAAGCTCAATTCGGCAAGCCACTTAGTTTTATTTCCACTTACCACTATTGAGCTTGTAGGACATTGTACATAATATTGAGGATTGTCTGATCAACTCCAGCCAGCAATGACGCAACCTACATCATTAGTTCCGTCTAGCGACAACACCACCTCTAGCAGGTACCATCTTCTACACAAAATTAAGCCACCTCCAGCAGGATCCATATTGGAAAACAAGTTCAAATAGTTTACCAAAAGTATAATGCAAGTTATTTCTTTATAAAGCAGAATGGAAATCCAAGGAACAGAAGCCACCAATGAAGCAAAAAAGGTTAGAGAGAACAAACTTCTCAATGATCAGGTATTTCACTTCTCATCTTCTACATGTGTTAAATAATTGTCGTTATTTTATGAATTTCCAAAAACTGCAGGCAAATCTATTCGAAAAGAAAGTATGTCCATATGTAATTACTCCCTCTATAAAGAAATACCACTATGTACATTAGAAGATGATTCAAATAAAGACTATGAAGAAACTTCACACATGTTAAAATTCTTACCGACAACAAATTTAAAAGAGTACCTGAAAGAACACTTTACACATGTCAAAACTTTACATTTCTAATATAAGAAAAAACAAACGTCCTATTTTATATTCCAAACTACTCCCTCCGTCTGAAATTATTTGTCGGAGAAATTGATGTATCTAGACGTATTTTAGTTTTAGATACACTCATTTTTCATTCATTTCCGCGACAAGAAATTTCGAAAAGGGGAAGTATAAGGTATAGTATCTTACTTTACAGGCAGGACAGGACGAAAATCATGACCATTTTAGCATTGATGTTATCAGTGACGAGGTACTCTCATCTAAGAAAGAAAGTTCATATTTTTAAATATTCGGACGGACATGCACTAGCATCTTGGTGCTACAATGCCCCATATGCATCTCTGAACACAATTATGTTACTGACATTCAAATTTTAGTGAACGGGTAGGATTCAAAATCTACAGGAAAAAAAGAAAAAAAGACGGCATGTAAAACTAGGAGAAAAGAATCAATAGAAGACAAGAGGATTAGGAAAGCACTTGGAAGGAACACAAGCTAGAACAAGGCAGTAGCAAGTGCTAAACTACAAACTTAATCCCCTTGGTTGTACTTATACAAATATATTCTAGATACTCTATATACTTTGTACTCCCTTCTTTCACAAATATAAGATGTTCCAATTTTTTTGTGAATTGGATGTATATAGACATGTTTTAGTATGTTTATTCACTCATTTCAGTATGTATGTAGTCCATATTGAAATATCCAAAACATCTTATATTTGTGAACAGAGGGAGTAGTAATTTGCATTGGCATACAATTGTGTTTACTTTAGAGTCCATGAGAACATGGATTTAACTAATTATGTGTGCATGCAGACAAATCCACTTTGAAGACTATGAATGTTTAGTCGTGCTCATCTTAATATAAAATTATGCAGATTCCATTGAAATTACATCTTCTGTTCTAATATGTACTTAGATTTTCTTTAGTATCACAAGGAATTGATAAAGGAGGCTTTTGTTTATAACGACAATAGAATAAAAAAGGAGGTGTACTCAGTTGGTTATGTAGATCCGTAACATGTCTGACCCGCATAATTATTCCAGAAAATCACCAAATCCTTTTGATAGATGTGCGCCTCTCTAACACGCATTTTCACCTTTTGCCATTCATATTGAATGAATGATTACAAATATGAGGACAGATAAAAATAATTTTTTAAATAGGGGTTCACATTTTAACCTACTGACTAGCAGCATCCACGAACTATGGGATTATTGGAATCTCCATTGTACCGCGGGACTAAATGGTCGACATAGCAAATCTTGGCAGTGCTTTACACATCAAACATGGAGAGCCAAAACTGATTTCACTCAACTAATTATAAATTATCAGTTTTGTAGTCTAAGGTACCATCATCCATTATCTTTGGGAATTAACTACATAAGAGTTGTCCATGCACTCAAGCCAAGTGCATGTATACACTGATCAATACAAAACAAATGATTTGGTCAGGCATTAAAAAAGATTTATTAAAAAGAGCATGCGCCACTACTTCCATACATATGTAGTAGATGGGTGTGGACTTGAACATTCGCTGGGCAGAGGCCATCTTCTTCGCCGCGAACTAGATGGATTTTAAAAGCCTTTTATATAACCATAAGTACATGGATATGGTGTACTACTCCGCATAAGCATTGGAAACATGCATCAACATTTGATGAAAATAGTTCAATAATACCAAACATCGACACTCTATATAATCTGATATTTCAAGCCTGTTCTATAGTACAATCCAATGGTTATATATTATATTGCAATCAGACCTAATTTTACTATTCAGTTATTAAAATCACAAATACACGAATTACTTCCTTAATTTTGTGAATATTAATGGGCGTAGGGGGGCAGAACACTGCCAATTTCAGTCACAAGCCCGGAAATAAGTGGAAAGGACATAAACTGAATAACATTTTGCCTTAAACTGTGTTAGGCGTCCCGAACTTACTATCGCCATTTTGTAGATGGACAAGAAGTCAATCTAGATGAAAATCAATAACAACCAGTATACATTTGTCACTAGCAACTAGCAAGCAGTACCTTAAAGTATATTGGTTCAATCGTACAAAGACCAAAAAAGGGAGAAGAGAGATGGGGGCGGGGGGACCTGCAGGTGGAAGAATGCAGTGCCGAAGCCCGGGCTGCGGCTGTTGAGGATGAAAACGATGCATCGGGTGCCTAGCTTGGGGACAGCATTGACGCCTCCGGCTCGGCGCTTGGGGACGGACAACACCCCCAAGATTCACAAAATCGCGCAGGAGCTAAGGGGAACGAGATCCACTACTTCATCGCCGCCATGGACGCAAACTGGAAAGGAACCGCGAGTTCGACGAGCTCGCATCCTCCATCACGCAGCTGCTATTAGGGCCCTGCTCCCATTGACCGACCTGGGAGATCGACGAGGCACACGGGGATCCAAACCAAGCGTCGTCCCAGCCACGAGGTGCCTGCAGGTAACGACCAGGAAGTTGGAAACCGAGGGGGAGCTTGGGGGTGATCCTTAGATGTGGTGGTCTGGTGGATCCAAACTAGCTCAGCCTTTTCCATGGCTGGGAGCTCCGAGAAGACAAAGAAGACTCGAGAAAGGAGAAAAATGAAGGTCCATGTTGGTGGGACCCCTGAAGCCACAATACGTGATATAATAGTGTGGATAATGGGCATGATTAGAGCAAACTTTGTAAGATAATGGGCATGGAGTAGTTGAGAAGATGAGTCAACGTCGGTCCTGCTTCCGGTACAGTAGTACGTGTTATAATTTTTTTTGACAAATAGTAGTAGTACGTGTTATAATTTAACTCACTCAGTGTCCATGAAAGAAAGAAAAAACTACCACAAACCATTTTTTATGAATATATTGTATATATATTCCCTTTCACTTCATATATACCAAATTCAAAAAAAATCACTAAGATGATCAAACATAACTGACGAATATTATAGGCACACACATCTACAACTATAATAGATTAATATAGCAAATCTTACATAGCATTAGCAAATAAACATAGAGAAAATGATAAAAATATAAATTGCACAGTGCGAAAGTTATGATTGTAAAAGACTCATATTTGTGAATGTGATCACATTTGATTCCAATTTTCTTTGGACAAAACAAAAAAATGTATTATCCAGATAAAACTTATAAAATTCAAGCACTTGCATATTTTTTAGAAAGTTAATGAGAATCACATAACCAAATTGCCGATAATCCAAAGTAAATACCAAAGAAACTATTCATATTAATAATTAGGTGGCCCAATAAGCTAACATCAAGTACTGCACCAACTTTCGTGCTCCCATGACTTCACAAAAAAATATGGTCATCTTTTTGAAGACCAAAAGAAGTACTTCTTTTATTTTCAAGGGGGGCCTAAATGTTTCGAACTATTATGGTCATCTTTCTATAGTTTTATTTTATTTTTAAGGGGCACACAAGATGTCATGTACATATTAGTTCAACATTTTGGGTTACTAAAGGAAAGAGTCATTTCCACAAATTAAAATCTCTCATAACTTTATTAGAAAGTCAATAGTCAAAAGACGTACCAAAAGATACTTTATCAGTGTTGATTGGAAAAAAGATTAATCTTGCTCCAACATTGAAAGACGGTATTCATGAAATATTATATTTGTAAATGCCATCACATTCGGTTTCAATTTTTTGCATAGGAAAATCAAGTAATATGTTCTCATTATTAAACTTTATAGTATTCTAGCCCGCGCATCGAGCGGTCCACTTTACTAGTTATTATTTAACATTGCATACTAAATCCCTCTGCATATTTAATACTCCTATCCTCTAATACAATCATTAAACAAGCAAACATAACAGCAATCTGTCTAAACAGAATAGTCTGTAAAGAATGCAAGAGGAATCATACTTCCCTAACTTCAAAAATTCTAAAATATTACCACACTGTAGAATGTTTTTTGTTACTCATTGTTTAAGAATTTCAAGATTTGATCATGTTCTGACTATTCACAAATATTCAGACAATGATAGAAAACATTCTGTTTTTAAAACAGCAACATATAGACTTGCAAAATAAGCATGGTAAAGGCTATACTTGACATTTTTATTGAACTAAAAGATGCAAAACATTATTCTAAATAGCAGCAAGCAAATCTCAAGAAAATAAAATGATGCTCCAAGCAAAACTCATATCATGTGGTGAATAAAAAATAGCCTCAAGTAATTTTACCAATGGATTGAAGACAAAAGAGGGGATGCCATCCAGGGCATCCCCAAGCTTAGATGTTTGGTTGTCCTTGAATATTACCTTGGGGTGCCTTGGGCATCCCCAAGCTTAGGCTCTTGCCACTCCTTATTCCGTAGTCCATTGAAACTTTACCCAAAATATGAAAACTTCACAACACAAAACTCAACGGAAAACTCGTAAGCTCCGTTAGTATAATAAAGCAAATCACCACTTAGGTACTGTTGTGAACTCATTCTAAATTTATGTTGGTGTTATATCTACTGTATTCTAACTTCTCATGGTTCATACCCTCCGATACTACCCATAGATTTATCAAAATAAGCAAACAATACAATAAAAATAGAATCTGCCAAAAAACATAACAGTCTGTAGTAATCTGGAAACTTCGTATACTTCTGTAACTCCAACAATTCTGAAAAATTTGACAATCTAGGAAATTTGTATATTAATCTTGTGTAAAATATTCAGATCAAAATCACGCTGTTGTGAACTTCTAAAATTCTGGCAATGAGCGCAATTGTTTCTATTTTTCAGCAAGATCAAATCAACAATCACCATAGACCATCCCAAAGGTCTTACTTGGCACTTTATTGAAACAAAAGCTATAAAACATGATTACTAAAGTAGACTAATCATGTGAACACACAAAAACAGTAGGGGTAAATATTGGGTTGTCTCCCAACAAGCGCTTTTCTTTAATGCCTTTTAGCTAGGCATGATAATTTCAATGATGCTCACAAAGAAGTAAAGAATTGAAACACAAATAGAGCATCATGAATCACATGGAAAGCACATTTAAGCCTAACACACTTCCTATGCATAGGGATTTTGTGAGCAAACAATTTAGGGGAGCAAGAATCAACTAGCAAAGGAAGGTAAAACAAGCAATACTTCAAGATTTTCAACACATAGAGAGGAAACTTGATATTATTGAGATATGTAGAAGCATATGTTCCTCTCTCATAATAATTTTCAGTAGCATCATGAAGGAATTCAACAATATAACTATCACATAAAGCATTCTTTTCATGATCTACAAACATAGAAAATTGTTTACTCTCCACATAAGCAAAATTCTTATCATTCATAATAGTGGGAGCAAACTCAACAAAATAAATATCATGTGAGGCATAATCCAATTGAAAATTAAAATCATGGTGACAAGTTTCATGGTTATCATTATTCTTTATAGCATATATGTCATCACAATAATCATCATAGATAGCAACTTTGTTCTCATAATCAATTGGAACCTCTTCTGAAATAGTGGATTCATCACTAAATAAAGTCATGACCTCTCCAAATCCACTTTCATAAATATTATAAGATTCAACACCCTCCAAAATAGTGACACTCTTCCAACCCCACTTTCATCAATATACTCATCATAAATAGGAGGCATGCTATCATCATAATAAATTTGCTCATCAAAACTTGGGGGACAAAAAACATCATCGTCATCAAACATATCATCCCCAAGCTTATGGCTTTGCACATCATTAGCATCATGGATATTCAACGAATTCATACTAACAACATTGCAATCATGCTAATAATTTAAAGATTTAGTGCCAAACATTTTATTAACTTCTTCTTCTATCACTTGAGCACAATTTTCCTTTCCATCATTTTCATGAAAGACATTAAAAAGATGAAGCATATGAGGCAACCTCAATTCCACTTTTTAGTTTTCTTTTATAGACTAAACTAGTGATAAAACAAGAAACTAAAAGATTCAATTGCAAGATCTAAAGATATACCTTCAAGCACTAACCTCCCCGGCAACGGCGCCAGAAAAGAGCCTGATGTCTACTATGCGACCTTCTTCCTGTAGACTCGTGTTGGGCCTCCAAGCGCAGAGTTATGTAGGACAGTAACAATTTTTCCTCAAGTGGATGACCTAAGGTTTATCAATCCATGGGAGGCATAGGATGAAGATGGTCTCTCTCAAACAACCCTGCAACCAAATAACAAAGGGCCTCTTGTGTCCCCAACACACCCAATACAATGGTAAATTGTATAGGTGCACTAGTTCGGCGAAGAAATGGTGATACAAGTGTAATATGGCTAGTAGAAATATATTTTTATAATCTGAACAAATAAAAACAACAAGGTAAGTAGTAAAAGTGAGCGAAAACGGTATTGCAATGCTTGAAAGCAAGGCCTAGGGTTCATACTTTCACTAGTGCAAGTTCTCTCAACAATGATAACATAATTAAATCATATGGCAATCCCTCAACGTGCGACAAAGAGTCACTCCAAAGTTCCTATCGCGGAGAACATAAGATGAAATTGCTTGTCGGTTAGGAAACCACCTCAAAGTTATTCTTTCCGATCAATCTATTGAGCCATCCCTATAAGTGTCACAAACAGCCCTAAAGTTCGTAGTAAAATAACACCATATGAAAACACGTCAATCAACCCTAATGTCACCTAGATACTCCAATGTCACCACAATTATCCGTGGGCCAATTATACGATATGCATCAAACAACTTCGGATTCATAATATTCAATCCAACACAAAGAACCTCAAAGAGTGCCCCAAGATTTCTACCGGAGAAACAAGGAGGAAAACATGCACCAACCCCTATGCATATATTACCCCAATGTCACCTCAGGAATCCGCGAGTTGAGTGCCAAAACATACATCAAGTGAATCAATAGAACACCCCATTGTCACCACGGGTATCCCACGCAAGACATACATCAAGTGTTCTCAAATCCAGAATAGTATTCAATCCGATAATAGTGAAACCTAAAAGGTAAAACTCAATTCATCACAAGAAGGTAGAGGGGGAGAAACACCATATGATCCAACTATAGTAACAAAGCTCGCGGTACATCAAGATCATGCCAAATCAAGAACACGAGAGAGAGAGAGATCAAACACATAGCTACTGGTACATACCCTCAGCCCCGAGGGTAAACTACTCCCTCCTCATCATAGTTGCCACCGGGATGGTGAAGATGGCCTCGGGTGATGGTTTCCCCCTCCGGCAGGGTGCCGGAACGGGCTCCTGATTGGTTTTTCGTGGCTACAAAGGCTTGCAGCGGCGGAACTTCCGATCTAGGTTTCTTTCTGGAGGTTTCCATATTTATATGACTTTTTGGGGTTGGAAACAAGTCAGGGGGTGCCTAAGGAGTCCACAAGCCAGGGGGCGCGCCTTGAGGGCTTGTGGGATCCTCGGGACTCTTCTGGTCCAGCTCCGGTGCTTCGGGGGTCTCTTTTGGTCCATAAACAATCACCGTAAATTTTCAGCCCATTCCGAGAACTTTTATTTCTGCACAAACAATGACACCACGGTAGTTCTGTTGAAACAGCGTCAGTCCGGGTTAGTTCTAATAAAATCATACCAAAACCATATAAAATTGTTGTAAACATGGCATGAATACTTCATAAATTATAGATACGTTGGAGACGTATCACCCTCCGTCACCTATAGGACCGGTGCGGCTGCTCCAGCGAGGGCACAACATTCCCTGTAGCACCGAGCACCTCTACACGTCCGTGACGTGGACGTTGCCAACGACGAAAATGATGCTGAGTCCGAGGATGGTTCTGATGCTCGCGGCGACCGGCCTCACTGACCACGACTTGATGCTCATCCCCATTGTCGTGGATTTGTCACGGCAGATGTCCTTTGTGTGAGGACTTAGTCGCACTACAGGAATCAGCTACTTTGCCGTCTGCCAAAAGGCTCCGGCAAAGTAGGGATCGGTAAAGAGCTTCTTTGCCGTCTGCTTTTTGAAGCGGACAGCAAAGAAGCTCTTTGCTATCAGCGGCTGACGGCAATAAATGCGCTGTAAGTCTGTTAGGCGGCTAACGACAGCCTTTGCCGTCCACCGAATGACGTCAGCTGGATGTGACTGCGGGACAAGCCTTTGCCGTCTGCTGCTGTAGCCAAATGTGGGCATTCTTTGCCGTCTACCACTGTAGGCAAAGCCTTTGCCGTCCGCCGCTGTAGGCAAACTGACCAAATGGGTCAGCTCCCAGGGAGCACAGGTGGCCGCCACGTGGCTTCTTTGCCGTCCGCGGAAGACGGCAAAGGAGCCTTTGCCATCAGCAGCTGACGGCAAAGGTGCCTCTTTTTCTGTTTTTTTAATCCAGCAATTTTCACAACAAATATATGACATATATATATATATATATTTCACAGGGCTATTTAACAGCAAACATATGACATATCCAACACATAAGTTTCATCGTGCATACATATATAGTTCCATCGATTCATACATAGCAAGTTGCACATACACATTGTTCCATCCATACATATTACAATGCAAAGTTTCATCAAGATAGCAAGTTCCATCATAGCAAGCTAGAAGAATACTAGAGGAGAATGAAAGAAAAAACAAGCACTCCATCATAGCAAGCTAGCTTCCGTGAAGTGAATGAAATCTGCAAAATGGCATATAAGAAAGTTAGAAAAAGGTGACTAGAAGAAGAAGTATATGCCATTTATGAGCTAACTTAGGTGAAATGGATCATTTATGAGCTAACTTAGTTGAAATGGATTGTTTATGAGCTAACCTAGGTGAAATAGATCGTTTATGAGCTAACTTAGGTATAATGCATCATTTTAGAGCTAACCTAGGTAAGGTGGGTCATTTTGGAGCTAACCTAGGTGAAATGGATAGTTTTTTAGCTAAGTTAGGTGAAATGGATCGTTTATGAGCTAACCTAGGTGAAATAGATCATTTATGAGCTAACTTAGGTAAAATGCATCATTTTAGAGCTAACCTAGGTGTGATGGGTCATTTTGGAGCTAAACTAGGTAAAATGGATCGTTTGTGAGCTAACCTAGGTGAAATGGATCGTTTATGAGCTAATCTAGGTAAAATGGGCCATTTTAGAGCTAACTTGGGTAAAATGCATCATTTTGGAGCTAACCTAGGTAAGATGGGTCATTTTGGAGCTAACCTAGGTAAAATGGGTCATTTTAGAGCTAACATAGGTAAAATGGATCATTTTGGAGCTAGTCTAGGTAAAATGGGTCATTTCAGAGCTAACATGGGTAAAATGGATCATTTATGAGCTAACTAAGGTAAAATGGGTCATTTTAGAGCTAACTTAGGTAAAATGGATTGTTTATGAGCTAACTAAGCTAATTATGCCATTTTTGACATAAGTAAGCTAAGTACATGTCATTATTGAGCAAACCTAGTTAACTAAGCATATTAGAGCTAACTTAGGTAAAATGGATGGTTTTGGAGGTCAGTAAGCTTATTAAGTCATTTTGGAGGAAAAGTAGCTAACTCTAGGTCATTGTGGTAAGCATATTGGAGGAAATAAAGGCTAAGTCTAGGTCTTTATGCATTTGTTAAGCAAAACACTAGAGAAACTTACCATGATCATGGAGGTGTAGGAGCGGGCTGGCTCGTGCCGGTAGCTGGAGAAGGATCGTGCGATGCTTGTCTGGAGTTACGCTGCACCAAAGATCATTTCCAATGTCTCGTTAGCATGATGACACTCAAATGTTAAGACTAGCAAGTAATGTCCATTCAAATTAAACTCACCGTGGTCCCAGGAGCAATCATTGCCATCGGCGGAGCGGTCTGACCGGTCTTCTCGCACACAGACTGCACATTTGGTTTTGACGACTCAGTCATACTAGTTAGTAATGAGACAAACACTACATGAATGTTTTGGCTAATCTGTAGAAGAAACTTACCACAAGGAGCTCGTACATGGCCCTTGCCTGCATGTCATTCCGTGCCCTCTCCTCCTCCAACATCTTTGTTGTCCTCTCCTCCAACTCCCGTTGCCTCTCCTTCGCCTCCGCCAGAAGTTTCTCCGTTCTATCTCTCTCACTCTGTATAGTAGCCTGCAACACCACTCCTCGTTACCATTTGTAATTATTGATGGAAGCACACACAATGTAATGGAGAAAGATAGCTGAGTACGTATAACTAACCTTGATGGCGAGTTGGACTAGCCGGTCACGAGGCCTTATCTCAGGAGCGGAGCTCGACTGGCGCACCTTGATCTCCGGGAGAGTGCTAGGACAACGGATAAGTCCATCTCCAATGGCTATGGAGCCATGGGACCTCCCGCCACCAGATATCATCACCAGCTCTAGATCAATGGGACCCTGGATCGTGTTAAAGTCCTCCCCTTTCCTCGCCTTCCCCTCATCTCTATATTTCACGAGCTTGTCGTGGGAGGAGATGTTGGTGAAGTTGTTTGCATCATCGAGGTCAGACGGAGAGAATGCCTTGACTTTCTTGAAAGAGGCAGTGTGGGCCATGGCATACAGGTCGTACACCTCTGGCACCTTATCCGCCTTATTGTAGCGTGCCTGAAAGAGAGAAACAAAGTAAATTAGTAATTAAAGGGCTCAAGCTAGCATGATGAATGAATTGCATGAATCATGAAGCAAACCACATACCCAGTTCCGCCCGAACTGATATAAGTTGGAGCTGCCTTGATGGTGTGGCACACCTTCCATTTGGGCACGTTTGTCCTTGGCCTCGTTGTGGAGGGCTAGCCATTCTTTTGAGCACCACTCATTGACCAACACCTCCCAACAATCCATCCGATCCGCACACCATCTCGGAGGCGCCTAAGTTAGCAAATAGAAACTTGAGCGCTACGGCTATGAATTACTAAATGAAGGAAGTAAGTACAAGGCCTTAAGAATTACCTTCATGTACTGCTCCTTACTCAGGAACTTTTCGCGGCACGCCGGCTTGGTCTTCTTGATACCACGCAAGGCGTAGTAGTCTCGAACAGCCTGCACCCGAGCCTCGTGCCGTAAGTTCTGTAGTAGGCGCTTGCAGACGTTATCGATAACATTTGCCGCGTCCTCCTCGTATCTCTCCTCACACCTATAGAATGTCTGCAATCAAATGAGACAATATTGATTAGTACAATTAATAACTAGGTAGTTGAAGATATTTAATTGTGTAAAGGAAAAAGTACCCAGAACTTTCTGACAACCACGGCTGCCCTCGTCTTGCACAAGACACCGTCGATAATCTCACCCGGCGGGGCCAAGGCAGCCAAGTAGTGCACCCAGCTCAATCCAAGCACTGGAAGCCGACCCTCACCAGGCAACGTGACAAACCCCGGGAAGTTTTGCCGACAAAGAACTCCAAGGACGGAGTTGGGCCGGCGGACACTATGATGGTGGTCCCAACCCCTACAGCATGACAAGGCCAACACATTAGATATTAGAAGAAACATGAATGCAGAAGGTACAAAAAGATTAAATGCACTTACCTCTCCCCATCAGGGAAAATCAACCACCTCTGCTCGCGGGTCGCCGGCACGGACAGGAGCCGTGTACAACCACGCTGGTAGACGGTGCCCCCCTCCTCCTCAATATCAGTCGGCTCCCCGCCATCATCAGCATGGCCACTCGGCCCCTCAGGCTCATCCGGCCAGGTACCCCATCCAGACGTGTGCTCCTCCGGGGTCTCGTGGGCCGAAGGCCCGTCGACCCAAGGCTCGTGGGCCGAAGGCCCGTCGACCCGAGGCTCGTGGGCCGAAGGCTCGTGGACCGAAGTCCGTGTAGCCTCCTCCTCGGACGAGTCCACCCTAGCAGTCACGTGCTCGGGTGAAACAGCTGGGGTGGCAGCGAGGAAGGCGCCCTAGCAGTCACCCTACCTCCTCTCCCATGACCACGTGCTCCAACTCCTCTCTTCTTCCCTCCCTTACCTCGTCCCCTGCTGGGCACCGCTGTCGACGAAGAAGGGCCCGGCGGTGTCGCCATACTGTCTAGCAACGCTCGGCGGAGAGGTGCGTGTGGAATGGAAGACCTCCCACCACGCGCCGACGAAGACGGGGCCTCGGAGCGTTCCCGACCAGCGCCCACCATCTTTCAACACCTGCCATGACAAAGAGTAAACGAAATTAGTACAACATAAAAAATACCGACATGAATAATAATATGTATATCACTTAAGTGTATCATCATCAAGTACAACATAAAAAATTGAATACCTGACACTACTAATAATCTCGATCACTATCATCAATAAATGCATAATCATCATCATCACTATAATCAATGACGGGCTCATAGGGTTCAGTGGCATCAACATGTGGAAGGCCACCTTGACGTAATCGGTCAAGCATTGATAGGTCATCCGCAGTAGTAACCTCTTCTTGTTCCGGCTCTTCTTGTTCCTCCTCTGGGTTGATGTCGGATTCACTGTCGCTGTCTACTTCAATGTTTTGGGGTGAAGTATAGCGGTTCTTGAAACGCTTTTTGGAAAGACGTGTCTCTTGGAAGAATTCTCCTTCATATGTGTCTGGGTTAATGTGAGGTTCATAATCCTCTTCCTTTGGGGGAGATAGTCTAGCACGTGGCGGCACTTCATAAACGACATCCCAACCTTTCAGATTTGGATTAGTTTGGCAGGCCCACGGTAGATAGAATACTTGGGTCGCCTGTTGAGCCGTAATATAGACATCAGGAACATCTAAATGGGTGCTTTGTTTGATTTCAACTAGCCCTATATGTTCATGAGTCCTTCTAGTCTCCTTCGGCTGAAACCAATAACATTTGAAGACTACGACATTTGGTGGGTTTTCACCATAGAATAGAAGTTCATAAATTGCTTCAACTCTCCCATAATACTCGGTACCTCCTTCGCCGATAGCAGATACACAACAATTTGTAGACTTTCGGTCGGCCATAGATAGCTCTTTGCCATAGGTACGAAAGCGATACCCATTGATGTCGTATTTGTCAAATGAACGGACCTTATAGTCAAAACCATTAGCGACTTGTCTCAATTCGGCGTCCATAGACTCTGAATTAGCCTACAAGTTTAATACGAAAGGATTGTTGCATTACGCACAAATTAGCGAATGAAATGAAATTGTCTAATAGAAATTACCGTTTGTTTGAACCAAGAGATGAAACCGGGATAGCCGCCTCCTTGCTTTGCGAGAAGCTCATACTCTTCGACGGAATCCTTTTGGATCACCGCTCCATACGAGAATATGGCGACGTATCGACTGTATGAAATATCCAGGAATAAGAGCAGTTCAAAGGAAATAGAAGTTGCGAAAAAATGTACCGAGAACTTACTCGATGTACGGCCGCACTTCTATCAGGTTGTTGAAGATATACAACGAAATGGTCCGCCATTCTTCGTTATCCAAAGATACTGGTTTTGAAACACTGGCTGGTGCGAGATTCCCTTTGAATAGGCTGAGGTTGGATCCACCCTTTTTAGGGTCGTCAGCATTGTACCGAGGCTTCGGATTATGCAAATGACGATTTTTGGCTTCGTAGTGTGCTGTCACGAAGTTTGCCGCCTCCTCAGTGATGAATGCCTCAGCCATCGATGCTTCAATTCTACGTTTATTTTTACATTTTTCTCGAAGCGTCTTCTGCATCCTCTCAGTTGGGTAGCACCAACGATTTTGCACGGGCCCCCCCCAATCTTGCCTCGGTCGGGAGATGCAAAATCAAATGCTGCATTGGATTAAAGAAGCCCGGTGGAAAGATCTTCTCTAACTTGCAGATCAACTCCGGCGCCAACTCTTCCATTTCTTCTAGCACGCCAGGCGATAGTTCTTTCGCACAAAGAACACGGAAGAAATAGCTGAGTTCTGCCAGTACTAGCCATTCATCCTCAGGGATGAAGCCACGCAACATCACCGGCATTACCCGCTCAATCCATATGTGCCAATCATGACTCTTGAGACCAAATATCTTCAATTTATCAAGACTCGCTCCCCTCTTTAGATTCGCTGCATACCCATCGGGGAACATCAACTGCATTTTCACCCACAAGATAATTTCCCTCATAGCTGGCCTTCCAAGATTGAACCATGCCTTTGGCTTCGTCCAGTTCTGCTTTCCTTTCGGTTCTTTCATGTTTTGTAACGGCCTATCACATAGCGCCTCCAGATCGACTCTAGCCTTAGTATTATCCTTTGACTTCCCATCTATGCCGAACAATGTACCAAAAAGTGCCTCGGCGATATTCTTCTCAGTGTGCATCACGTCGATGTTGTGTGGGCAAAGGAGGTCTTTGAAGTAAGGCAGATCCCATAAGCATGTCTTGTGAGTCCAGGCGTGCTTAGAATTATACCCCTTGAAGTACCCTGGACGCTCTGGATCTGGCTCGAGAGCGTTTAACTGATCCAGGGTCTGTTGGCCTGTCAACGCAGGTGGTGCAGAGTTTTTGACAACTCTACCTCTGATGAAGTTCTTCTTGTCTTTCCTGAACTTATGGCGAGGATCCAGGAACTGTCTATGCATGTCGAAGCAAGAAAACTTGCGACCGGCCTGAAGCCAACGAAACTCAAGAGCTCCCTTGCATGTGGGGCACGGGAACCTTCCATGCACACACCAGCCAACGAATAGCGCATACGCCGGCAAGTCATGCGTCGAGTACATGTACCAGACACGCATTATGAAGTTCCGTTTGCTATAGGCGTCGTATGTCTTGAACCCATTATCCCAGGCTTCTTGCAATTCGTCCTTAAGCGGCTGCATGTACACATTCATATTTTCCCCGGATAGTTGGGCCCTGGAATTATCAACGTCAGGAAAATGTTCTTTCTTTGCATAATCTGTCCGGGGGGGAGATTGAGTGGAAAGACAAATACGGGCCAACAACTGTATTGGGCTGCCGTCAGACCAAACACACTGAACCCATCCGTGCTGATGCCGACTCGAGGATGCCTCGGATCTGCCGCTTTGTCAGCATGTAATTCATCAAACTTTTTCCACGCAACACCATCCGATGTGTGTACGATCATCAGATTCCCATCTGCATCTAGTTCGGTTCTTTTGCCCGTTTTGTGCCATGTCATCTGTCTGGCCGTCTCTTCGACCATGAAAAGACGTTGAAGTCTTGGTACGATTGGCATATACCGAAGAACACTAACGGGGATTTTGGTCTGTGTCTTCTCACCCATACCGTTGTCTACCACAACATACCTGGAAGACTTGCAAATGGGACAATAGTTCAAGTCCGCATAGTCAAGCCTAAATAAGACACATCCTTTCTCACAGGCATGTATCTTCTCATAGGGCATCTTCAGTGCACGGAGGATTTTGTCCGACTGGTACAGGTTTGCAGGCATTACATGGCCTTTGGGTAGAAAGCGTCCAAATACTGTCATCATTGCGTCGTAGCATTCTCTGCCCAAGTTGAACTGAGCCTTCAGAGCCATTACTTGTGAGATGGCATCCAACTGACAAAGCTCAGTGTGCTCGTGGAGCGGACGTTTTGAAGACTCCAACATTTCATTGAAGGCCTTTGCAGATTCCTCCATCTCCTCGTCCGAATCCCGAGCATCATCGAAGTCTTGCACCATGTTTTCCATCCCGGTACCATGCTCGTCGGTGCGACGACGATCCACCTCAGCTCGGTCACGTTGGGCAGACTCACCATGATATGTCCACACCGTATAATCGGGCGTAAAACCACTCTTCTGCAGGTGTTTGCCCATTTCAGCCTCTGTCCTCTTTTCCCAATTGCCGCACCGTAAACAGGGGCACCAGGTTTTCCTCTGGCCATTTGCAAATGCGGCTTGCACAAACCCCTTGGTTTTTGTGAACCATTCAGTGCTCCATTTGTTCTGACCAGTGTGACCGGTGTACATCCACGCACGATCACTCATCTTGACTTTCAGAGCTACTGGACACACAACAAATATATATATATATATATAATTCACCATGTATATATTCATCAGTTGATCTACTTTGTCAATTTTATTACGTCCATGCAACCTACACTCTAATAGGTAATGATAGGTCCTAATCCCACCCGAGTATGTGTAGATTGGGTTCATTTTCCCATGCTATGCTCCGGATCCGACGCAAAATTTCGGCAGCACCTCCCCGCTGTTCTCCTGATACACGTCTCTGCAATAAACAGAGAGGATGTGTACCCGGAGAACAACAGGGGAGGCACTGACGAAATTTATGCGTCGGATCCGGAGCAAAGCATATGGGAAAACGAACCCAATCTACACATACTCGGGCTGTCCATGGATAGCGTTGGACAATTCGAAAGAATCACGGTTATAAATATGCAAATGCATGCATATTTATAACTATAACGCTTTCGAACGGGAGACACATATTGGTTACGCATACTGATGATTCAAGACAGATATATAGCTAGCTATCAAGTTTCATCGGCACGAACACCGAACAGAGCAAATAATTAAGGGGGAGGAGGACATGTCATTTGTGCTCACCCACGAACGAAGGGGCAGAGCTCGTCAAACGCACGGGAGGTCGTCGAACACCAAACCTCGCAGCGATGAAACAACTGCACATTTAAATCTACCCGATCAACACAATTATATATGATGTTTTTCATAACAAAATCGAAAAATATATGACCTAACTCATAATTCACAAATATATGACCCCGTCGGCCTCTGGAAGGCCAAAGAGCACCTTTTCGGGAGGTGTCGGGGGTCGGGGTGTCGTGTCGGTGTCGGGGTGCCGTGTCGGGGTCGGGGTGCTGTTTCGGGTCGGGGTGTCGTGTCGGGGTCGGGGTGTCGGGTGGGTGTCGGGGTCGGGTGTCGGGGTCAGGGGTCGGGGGTCGGGGTGTCGGTCAGGGGTCGGGGTGTCGGGGTCGGGGTCGGGGTGTTTCCTTCTATCCTTCTTCTTCTTTCCTTCTTTCTTCTCCTTCTTCTTCCCCTTCTACATATTCTTCTTTTCTTCTTCTTCTTTTTTCATCTTTTTTCTACTTCTTTTAATAATATAACTAATTATCTAAAACCCATGCACTAAATCTAACACTAACACATATCTAGCACTAAATCTAACTAACACATATCTAGACCTAAATCTAACACAAACAATTAAACAGCAAAAAAAGAAAAAAAAGAAAAAAATAACTCACCGGAGCTCGGGGGTGGCGGTGGCGACGGGGCGGCGGGCGGCAGGGTGGCGGTGGCGATGGGGGTGGCAGGGCTCCGTGGCGGTGGAGCTCCGGGGCGATGGAGCTCAGGGGAGCCGGCAGGGAGGCGGGGCCGATGGGGCCGCGGTGGCGCCGGGGTGGTGGGCGGTGGTGGGGGCAGCAGGGCGCCGGGGCAGTGGGACGGTCGGGCGGCGACGTGGTGGGGCGCCGGGGCGGCGGGATGGTGGGGCGACGGGGCGTCAGCGGGTGGGGGCGGCGGGGTGGTGGGGCGACGGGGCAGGCTGCGGCGGGTGGCGGGGGCGGTGGCGGGGCGGCGGCGTGGTGGGGGCGGCGCGGGTGGGGGCGGCGCGGCGGGGGGGGTGGGGTCGATCTGGTCGTCGGGAGGAGAGAGGGAGAGAAACAGAGAGGAAGGGGTGGGGGGCTCGGCCGTTAGTTAGGTTAGTGAAGTTAGGTCTTTGCCGTCCGCCGTGCTTTGCCGTCCGCTATTTTTCTCTCTTTGTTGTCCGCTAGCGGACGGCAAAGAGGGGAGCCGTTAAGTTTTATCTAATCAGCTCGTAAGTGGGGCCACCTCTCTCTTTGCCGTCAGCCAACTGACGGCAAAGAATCTTTGCCGTCAGGTAGCCGACGGCAAAGAACTGGCTGATGGCAAAATCCTTCTTTGCCATCAGCCAGTTCTTTGCCGTCCGTTTTTTGTAAGCGGACGGCAAAGACCTTCTTTGCCGTCAGCTAGCAGACGGCAAAAACTGGCAGACAACAAATAAGCTAATTCCAGTAGTGTCGTGAGGCCAACACATCTATGTGATAGCTTGAGAGGGGTTGAGTGGGATGAGAGATGCGAGGTTTTACCCAGGTTCGGCCCCTCACAGTCGAGGTAAAAGCCTACATCCTGCTTCATTGATATTGATGATGATGATGCTCATGATTACAAGGGTGCTCTTTCGCTACCTCTATCTTGAGAGCTATTGACTTGTCTGTCTAAACTTGTCTCTCTTGGGGTGCCCCGCCCCTTCTTATATAAGTTGGAGGGGTGGGTTACATGTGGAGTCCTAGTAGGATTAGGACTATTCTATTACAAGTGGAATCCTAGTCTTGCTTCCTTTGTAAGGGAATATTCCTTATGCCTTTCCTCTTAGGCCGGCCTACCATAACATGAGCGGGCCTACTGGGCCTTAGGCCTTGTCATCCATCTGACCCGCCATCGGGTCATTAGTGAGTCGCCAGACCAATGAGTCGTCAGTCTTCGGGCGGGTTACCGATGAAATGCCAAGTCCCAGCCGGGTCATATATTCGGTCGGGTCATACCGCGGGGTATATCCCCGACATTAGCCCCCGACTCAATTTGGATTTATCCATGTTAAACTAATCCTGCAAAATAAACACAATAACAAATTTGACAGGTTGTGTGCCGGGTCAAACATTCTTCTGAGCCGGCTTTTGTTCATCCTTAAGTCCTTGTCATTTCCTTCTCCTGGAAAGTCCGGGTCAATAGGCCAATTTCATAGTCAATTTGCTTGTAGAAAAATATTGTAAAAGAGAGTCCATTTAAGTCGGCCTCCAGTGCTCTGACTTGACACATTGGTCTTCAAATATTCAACTGTTATCCAGCCGGTTTGAAGATGTAGAGCTTGCCGATTTATGATTGCCAAAATTGCCGGGTTATAAAACAGATGATGCCGGGTCATGATTGTTGTTGATGCCGGGTCAATCTTATGGCGACTTGGTGCTTGCTTTTGTAAATGTAGCTTTCCAATCATTGAGTCGGCTCTCTAAACCTTTCTATGGATAGCTTAGATGAAATAAACTTTGCAAATTTCTCCAATAATAATATAATACCTGGTTTGCTCAAAACTGAGAATTTGAAGATGCTCCTCCCTTATATGCATATCAGCTATAGCCCCCAAGTCTTAAGAGGAGAACGTAATGATAACTTAAGACTTGCTTTAATATAAATGCCACAACTTTGGAGAAATCCAGGTTGTTCATGTAAGTCGCCAATCATAAACTTTGATAGAAGCAACTAGTAGCCTCCAAGGGCCGGCTCATCACTATGTGATGGGTCGGGTCTTCAATAAGGCGAGTTAAAATGACTTTGCATTAGCCCCCAAGTGCCATGGTAGATGCTTGCAGTGACATGGGACTTGCATACTTGACATAATCCTGATTTGAATAATGTAGCCCCCAACTGTCGGGTCGTAAGCCTGCAGCGACTCGGGACTAAATAAAACTATATCCATTATCTGGATGATGTTGCCGAAAGCATTTGCATATCAATATTGAACCATGCTCTCTGTTGTGAACCGGTGCTCTTGGATGACAGAATAATAGCCATTGTTCTGAAGCGGCTTTGAAAACCTCAATCATAATACTTGTTATTGATAACCATAATAAAAATCCAGCCATGTTGGCTATTAAATATTTAATATAATCCGGTATGAAAACCTCCATCATTCAATACTATAATAAAAACCCAGCCAAGTTTGGCTATTAAAGATTTGAATACTTTATCTGTTGACAAGTAAATCTGAAGTTAAATACCCAGCAGCTCTTGGCCGATGGCGACATTATGCACATCCACTGTAATCCGGGATTTTTGTAACCCAGCGGCTTATAGCCTTTGTAAAAATCAAGAATGGATAACCCTTTTGAAACACCCACTTTGATCTTTGTGTTGGGTAACGTAGCAGAAATTCAAAAAAATTCTACGCATCACCAAGATCAATCTATGGAGTAATCCAGCAACGAGGGGAAGGGGAGTGCATCTACATACCCTTGTAGATCGCGATGCGGAAGCGTTGCAAGAACGCGGATGAAGGAGTCGTACTCGTAGCGATTCAGATCGTGGTTGATTCCGATCTAAGCACCGAAGAACGGTGCCTCCGCGTTCAACACACGTGCAGCCCGGTGACGTCTCCCACGCCTTGATCCAGCAAGGAGAGAGGGAGAGGTTGCGGAAGACTCCATCCAGCAGCAGCACGACGGCGTGGTGGTGATGGAGGAGCGTGGCAATCCTGCAGGGCTTCGCCAAGCACCGCGAGAGAGGAGGAGGGAGAGGGGTAGGGCTGCGCCAAGAGAGAGATCATCTCGTGTGTTTGCAGCCCCAAATACCTCAAGTATATATAGGGGAAGGGGAGGGGCTGCGCCCCCATCTAGGGTTCCCTTCCCAGGGGTGGCGGCAGCCCCCAAAACCCATCTAGGGTGCGGCCAAGGGGAAAGGAGAGGGGGCGCCCCTAGGGTGGGCCTTAAGGCCCATCTGGACCTAGGGTTTGCCCCCTCCCACACTCCCTGCGCCTTGGGCCTTGGTGGGGGGCGCACAAGCCCACCTGGAGCTGGTCCCCTCCCACACTTGGCCCACGCAGCCTTCTGGGGCTGGTGGCCCCACCTGGTGGACCCCCGGGACCCTCCCGGTGGTCCCGGTACATTACCGATAGCACCCGAAACTTTTCCGGTGACCAAAACAGGACTTCCCATATATAAATCTTTACCTCCGGACCATTCCGGAACTCCTCGTGACGTCCGGGATCTCATCTGGGACTCCGAACAACATTTGGTAACCACGTATATCTATTCCCTATAACCCTAGCGTCATCGAACCTTAAGTGTGTAGACCCTACGGGTTCGGGAACCATGCAGACATGACCGAGACGTTCTCCGGCCAATAACCAACAGCGGGATCTGGATACCCATGTTGGCTCCCACATGTTCCACGATGATCTCATCGGATGAACCACGATGTCGGGGATTCAATCAATCCCATATACAATTCCCTTTGTCAATCGGTATGTTACTTGCCCGAGATTCGATCGTTGGTATTCCGATACCTTGTTCAATCTCGTTACCGGCAAGTCTCTTTACTCGTTCCGTAACTCACATCATCCCGTGATCAACTCCTTGGTCACATTGTGCACATTATGATGATGTCCTACCGAGTGGGCCGAGAGATACCTCTCCGTTTACACGGAGTGACAAATCCCAGTCTCGATTCGTGCCAACCCAACAGACACTTTCGGAGATACCTGTAGTGCACCTTTATAGCCACCCAGTTACGTTGTGACGTTTGGTACACCCAAAGCATTCCTACGGTATCCGGGAGTTGCACAATCTCATGGTCTAAGGAAATGATACTTGACATTAGAAAAGCGCTGAGCAAACGAACTACACGATCTTGTGCTAGGCTTAGGATTGGGTCTTGTCCATCACATCATTCTCCTAATGATGTGATCCCGTTATCAACGACATCCAATGTCCATGGTCAGGAAACCGTAACCATCTATTGATCAACGAGCTAGTCAACTAGAGGCTTACTAGGGACATGGTGTTGTCTATGTATCCACACATGTATCTGAGTTTCCTATCAATACAATTCTAGCATGGATAATAAACGATTATCATGAACAAGGAAATATAATAATAACCAATTTATTATTGCCTCTAGGGCATATTTCCAACAGTCTCCCACTTGCACTAGAGTCAATAATCTAGTTCACATCACCATGTGATTAACACTCATAGGTCACATCACCATGTGACCAACATCCAAAGAGTTTACTAGAGTCAACAATCTAGTTCACATCACTATGTGATTAACACTCAATGAGTTGTGGTTTGATCATGTTATGCTTGTGAGAGAGGTTATTAGTCAACGGGTCTGAACCTTTCAGATCCGTGTGGGCTTTACGAATATCTATGTCATCTTGTGGATGCTACCATGCGCTACTTGGAGCCATTTCAAATAACTGCTCTACTATACGAATCCGGTTTACTACTCAGAGTCATCCGGATTAGTGTCAAAGTTCGCATCGACGTAACCCTTTACGACGAAATCCTTTTCACCTCCATAATCGAGAAAATTCCTTAGTCCACTAGATACTAAGGATAAGTTCGACCGCTGTCATGTGATCCATTCCCGGATCACTATTGTACCCCTTGACCAACTCATGGCAAGGCACACTTCATGTGCGGTACACAGCATAGCATACTGTAGAGCCTACGTCTAAAGCATGGGGGACGACCTTCGTCCTTTCTCTCTCTTCTGTTGTGGTCAGGTCTTGAGTCTTACTCAATACTCACACCTTGTAACACAGCCAAGAACTCCTTCTTTGCTGATCTATTTTGAACTCTTTCAAAATCATGTCAAGGTGTGCGTTCTTTGAAAGTATCATCAGGCGTCTTGATCTATCTCTATAGATCTTGATGCCCAATATGTAAGCAGCTTTATCCAGGTCTTCCTTTGAAAAACTCCTTTCAAACAACCCTTTATCCTTTCCAGAAATTTTACATCATTTTGGATCAACAATATGTCATTCACATATACTTATCAGAAATGTTGTAGCGCTCCCACTCACTTTATTGTCAATACAAGTTTCTAACAAATTTTGTATAAACCCAAAAACTTTGATCACTCCATCAAAGCATATATATTCTGACTCCGAGATGCTTGCTCTAATCCTTGGAAGGATCACTGGAGCTAGCATACCTTTTAGCATCCTTAGGATCGACAAAACCATTCTGATTGTATCACATACAACCTTTCCTTACGAAAACTGGTAAGGAAACTTGTTTTGACATCCATCTGCCAGATTTCATAAATGCAGCTAATGCTAACATGATTCCGGCGGACTTAAGCATCGCTACGGATGAGAAAAACTCATCGTAGTAAACTCCTTGAACTTGTGAAAATACTCTTTGCCACAAGTCGAGCTTCATAGACGGTAGCATTACCGTCCATGTCTGTCTTCTTCTTAAAGATCCATTTATCGCAATGGCTTGCCGATCATCGGGCAAGTTCACCAAAGTCCATGCTTTGTTGTGATACATGGATCCTATCTCGGATTTCATGGCTTCTAACCATTTGTCAGAATATGGGTCCACCATCGCTTCTCCATAGCTTGTAGGTTCATTGTTGTCTAGCAACATGACTTCCAAGACAGGATTATGTACCACTCTGAACTAGTACGTATCCTTGTCGACCTACGAGGTTTGGTAGTGACTTGATCCGAAGTTTCATGATCACTATCATAAGCTTCCAGTTCAATTGGTGTAGGTGCCACAGGAACAACTTCCTGTGCCCTGCTACACACTAGTTGAAGTGACGGTTCAATAACCTCATCAAGTCTCTACCATCCTCCCACTCAATTCTTTCAAGAGAAACTTTTCCTCGAGAAAGGACCTGTCTCTAGAAGCAATTACTTTTGCTTCCAGATCTGAAATAGGAGGTATACCCAACTATTTTGGGTATTCTATGAAGATGCATTTATCCGCTTTGGGTTCGAGCTTATCAGCCTGAAACTTTTTCACATAAGCATCGCAGCCCCAAACTTTTAAGAAACGACAATTTAGGTTTCTCTAAACGGTGTCGTCTCAACGGAATTGCGTGGTGCCCCCTTTTAAAGCGAATGCGGTTGTCTCTAATGCCTAACCCATAAACGATAGTGGTAATTCGATAAGAGACATCATGGTATGCACCATATCCAATAGGGTGCAGTTATGATGTTCGGACACACCATCACACCGTGGTGTTCCAGGCGGTATTAATTGTGAAACACTTTCCACAATGTCTTAATTGTGTGCCAAACTCGTAACTCAGATACTCATCTCTATGATCATATCACAGACATTTTATCCTCTTGTTACGACGATCTTCAACTTCACTCTGAAATAACTTGAACCTTTCAATAATTCAGACTTGTGTTTCATCAAGTAAATACACTCAGCATCTACTCAAATCATCTGTGAAGTAAGAACATAATGATATCCACTGCATGCCTCAGCACTCATTGGACTACACACATCAAAATGTATTACTTCCAACAAGTAGCTCTGTTGTTCCATCTTACTGAAAACGAGGCCTTTCAGTCATCTTGCCCATGTGGTATGATTTGCATGTCTCAAGTGATTCAAAATCAAGTGAGTCCAAACGATCCATCTGCATGGAGTTTCTTCATGCATATATACCAATAGACATGGTTCGCATGTCTCAATCTTTTCAAAAACGAGTGAGTCCAAAGATCCATCTACATGGAGCTTCTTCATGCGTTCTATACCAATATGACTCAAATGGCAGTGCCACAAGTATGTGGTACTATCATTACTATTTTATATCTTTTGGCACGAACATGTGTATCACTGCGATCGAGATTCATTTTAGGTGCAAGACCAATGAAGGTATTATTTAGATAAACAGAGTAACCATTATTCTCCTTAAATGAATAACCGTATTGCGATAAACATAATCCAATCATGCTCAACGCAAACACCAAATCCCGATGGTAGAGGGAGCATGCGATGCTTGATCACATCAACCTTGGAAACACTTCCAACACATATCGTCATCTCACCTTTAGCTAGTCTCCATTTATTCCGCAGCTTTTATTTCGAGTTACTAACACTTAGCAACCGAACCGGTATCTAATACCCTGGTGCTGCTAGGAGTACTAGTAAAGTACACATTCATATAATGTATATCCAATATACTTCTGTCGACCTTGCCTGCCTTCTCATCTACCAAGTATCTAGGGTAGTACTGCTTCAGTGACCGTTCCCCTCATTACAGAAGCACTTAGTCTCGGGTTTGGGTTCAACCTTGGGATTCTTCACTAGAGCAGCAAATGACTTGTTGTTTCATGAAGTATCCCTTTTGCCCTTGCCCTTCTAGAAACTAGTGGTTTTACTAACCATCAACAATTGATGCTCCTTCTTGATTTCTACTTTCACGGTGTCAAACATCGCGAATAGCTCAAGGATCATCATAACTATCCCTGATATGTTATAGTTCATCACGAAGCTCTACTAGCTTGGTGGCAGTGATTATGGAGAACCATCACTATCTCATCTGGAAGATTAACTCCTACTCGATTCAAGCGATTGTGGTACTCAGACAATCTAAGCACATGCTCAACGATTGAGCTTTTCTCCCTTAGTTTGCAGGTTTAAGAAACTTGTCAGAGGTCTTATACCTCTTGACGTGGGCACTAGTCTGAAATCCCAATTTCAGTCTTCGGAACATCTCATATGTTCTGCGACATTTCAAAACCGTCTTTGGTGCCACAATTCTAAACCGTTAGCAATACGCACTGAACTATCACGTAGTCATCAAAACGTGTATGTCAGATGTTTCGTAACATCTACAAATGACTCTGAGGTTCAGCATACCGAGCGGTGCATTAAGGACATAAGCCTTCTATGCAGCAATGAGGACAATCCTCAGTTTACGGACCTAGTCCGCATAATTGCTACTATCAACTTTCAACTAAATTTTCTCTAGGAACATATCTTAAACAGTAGAACTAAAGCGCAAGCTATGACATAATTTGCAAAGACCTTTTGACTATGTTCATGATAATTAAGTTCATCTGATTAATGAACTCCCACTCAGATAGACATCCCTCTAGTCACCTAAGTGATACATGATCCGAGTCAAACTAGGCCGTGTCCGATCATCACGTGAGAAGGACTAGTCATCATCGGTGTACATCTCCATGTTGATCGCATCTACTATACGACTCATGTTCGACCTTTCGATCTCTTGTGTTCCGAGGCCATGTCTGTACATGCTAGGCTCGTCAAGTCAACCTAAGTGTTTCACATGTGTTCCGAGGCCATGTCTGTACATGCTAGGCTCCTCAAGTCAACCTAAGTGTTTCGCATGTGTTCCGAGCCATGTCTGTACATGCTAGGCTCGTCAACACCCGTTGTATTCGAACGTTAGAATCTATCACACCCGATCATCACGTGGTGCTTCGAAACAACGAACCTTCGCAACGGTGCACAGTTAGGGGGAACCCGTCTCTTGAAATTTTAGTGAGGGATCATCTTATTTATGCTACCGTCATTCTAAGTAAATAAGATGTAAACATGATAAACATCACATGCAAATCATAAAGTGACGTGATATGGCCAATATCATCATGCGCCTTTTGATCTCCATCTTCGAGGCGCGGCATGATCACCTTCGTCACCGGCATGACACCATGATCTCTATCATCATGATCTCCATCATCGTGTCTTCATGAAGTTGTCTTGCCAACTATTACTTCTACTAATATGGCTAACGGTTAGCAATAAAGTAAAGTAATTACATGGCGTTTTCATTGACACGCAGGTCATACAATAAATTAAGACAACTCCTATGGCTCCTGCCGGTTGTCATACTCATCGACATGCAAGTCGTGATTCCTATTACAAGAACATGATCAATCTCATACATCACATATATCATTCATCACATCCTTTTGACCATATCACATCACATAGCATACCCTGCAAAAACAAGTTAGACGTCGTCTAATTGTTGTTGCATGTTTTACGTGGCTGCTATGGGATTCTAGCAAGAACGTTTCTTACCTATGCAAAAGCCACAACGTGATATGCCAATTTCTATTTACCCTTCATAACGACCCTTTTCATCGAATCCGATCCGACTAAAGTGGGAGAGACAGACACCCGCTAGCCACCTTATGCAACTAGTGCATGTCAGTCGGTGGAACCTGTCTCACGTAAGAGTACGTGTAAGGTCGGTCCGGGCCGCTTCATCCCACGATGCCGCCGAATCAAGATAAGACTAGTAACGGCAAGTAAATTGACAAAATCGACGCCCACAACTACTTTGTGTTCTACTCATGCATAGAAACTACGCATAGACCTAGCTCATGATGCCACTGTTGGGGTAACGTAGCAGAAATTCAAAAAAATTCTACGCATCACCAAGATCAATCTATGGAGTAATCCAGCAACGAGGGGAAGGGGAGTGCATCTACATACCCTTGTAGATCGAGATGCGGAAGCGTTGCAAGAACGCGGATGAAGGAGTCGTACTCGTAGCGATTCAGATCGCGGTTGATTCCGATCTAAGCACCGAAGAACGGTGCCTCCGCGTTCAACACACGTGCAGCCGGGTGACGTCTCCCACGCCTTGATCCAGCAAGGAGAGAGGGAGAGGTTGGGGAAGACTCCGTCCAGCAGCAGCACGACGGCGTGGTGGTGATGGAGGAGCGTGGCAATCCTGCAGGGCTTCGCCAAGCACCGCGGGAGAGGGGTAGGGCTGCGCCAAGAGAGAGATCATCTCGTGTGTTTGCAGCCCCAAATACCTCAAGTATATATAGGGGAAGGGGAGGGGCTGCGCCCCCATCTAGGTTTCCCTCCCCAGTGGTGGCGGCAGCCCCCAAAACCCATCTAGGGTGCGGCCAAGGGGAAAGGAGAGGGGGGCGCCCCTAGGGTGGGCCTTAAGGCCCATCTGGACCTAGGGTTTGCCCCCTCCCACTCTCCCTGTGCCTTGGGCCTTGGTGGGGGGGCGCACCAGCCCACCTGGAGCTGGTCCCCTCCCACACTTGGCCCATGCAGCCTTCTGGGGCTGGTGGCCTCACCTGGTGGACCCCCGAGACCCTCCCGGTGGTCCAGGTACATTACCGATAGCACCCGAAACTTTTCCGGTGACCAAAACAGGACTTCCCATATATAAATCTTTACCTCCGGACCATTACGAAACTCCTCGTGACGTCCGGGATCTCATCCGGGACTCCGAACAACATTCGGTAACCACGTATATCTATTCCCTATAACCCTAGCGTCATCGAACCTTAAGTGTGTAGACCCTACGGGTTCGGGAACCATGCAGACATGACCGAGACGTTCTCCGGCCAATAACAATAGCGGGATCTGGATACCCATGTTGGCTCCCACATGTTCCACGATGATCTCATCGAATGAACCACGATGTCGAGGATTCAATCAATCCCGTATACAATTCCCTTTGTCAATCGGTATGTTACTTGCCCGAGATTCGATCGTCGGTATCCCGATACCTTGTTCAATCTCATTACCGGCAAGTCTCTTTACTCGTTCCGTAACTCACATCATCCCGTGATCAACTCCTTGGTCACATTGTGCACATTATGATGATGTCCTACCGAGTGGGTCCAGAGATACCTCTCCGTTTACACGGAGTGACAAATCCCAGTCTCGATTCGTGCCAACCCAACAGACACTTTCGGAGATACCTGTAGTGCACCTTTATAGCCACCCAGTTACGTTGTGACGTTTGGTACACCCAAAGCATTCCTACGGTATCCAGGAGTTGCACAATCTCATGGTCTAAGGAAATGATACTTGACATTAGAAAAGCTCTGAGCAAACGAACTACACGATCTTGTGCTAGGCTTAGGATTGGGTCTTGTCCATCACATCATTCTCCTAATGATGTGATCCCGTTATCAACGACATCCAATGTCCATGGTCAGGAAACTGTAACCATCTATTGATCAACGAGCTAGTCAACTAGAGGCTTACTAGGGACATGGTGTTGTCTATGTATCCACACATGTATCTGAGTTTCCTATCAATACAACTCTAGCATGAATAATAAACGATTATCATGAACAAGGAAATATAATAATAACCAATTTATTATTGCCTCTAGGGCATATTCCCAACACTTTGATGATGGGCTTGAACTTAATCATTTATGGGGGAGTTCATACGTCCATTTTGCATCATGCTTTTATATCGATATTTATTGCATTATGGGCTGTTATTACACATTATGTCACAATACTTATGCCTACTCTCTCTTATTTTACAAGGTTTACATAAGGAGGGAAAATGCCGGCAGCTGGAATTCTGGGCTGGAAAAGGAGCAAATATTAGAGACCTATTCTGCACAACTCCAAAAGTCCTGAAACTCCACGGAAGTTATTTTTGGAAATAATGAAAAATACTGAGCGGAAGAAATACCAGAGGGGGCCCACACCCTGGCCACGAGGGTGGGGGCGCGCCCTACCCCCCTGGGCGCGCCCCCTGCCTCGTGGGCCCCCTGTTGGCCCTCCAGTGCCCATCTTCTGCTATATGAAGTCTTTCGTCCGAAGAAAAATCATAAGCAAGCTTTCGGGACGAGACTCCACCGCCGCGAGGCGGAACCAATCTAGGGCTCCGGCAGAGCTGTTCTGCCGGGGACACTTCCCTCCGGGAGGGGGAAATCGTCGCCATCGTCATCACCAACGCTCCTCTCATCGGGAGGGGGCCAATCTCCATCAACATCTTCACCAGCACCATCTCCTCTCAAACCCTAGTTCATCTCTTGTATCCAATTCTTGTCTCTAAGTCTGGGATTGGTACCTGTAGGTTGCTAGTAGTGTTGATTACTCCTTGTAGTTGATGCTAGTTGGTTTATTTGGTGGAAGATCATATGTTCAGATCCTTTATGCACATTAATACCCCTCTAATTATGAACATGAATATGCTTTGTGAGTTGTTACGTTTGTTCCCGAGGACATGGGAGAAGTCTTGCTATTAGTAGTCATGTGAATTTGGTATTCGTTCGATATTTTGATGAGATGTATGTTGTCTCTCCTCTAGTGGTGTTATGTGAACGTCGACTACATGACACTTCACCATTATTTGGGCCTAGAGGAAGGCATTGGGAAGTAATAAGTAGATGATGGGTTGCTAGAGTGACAGAAGCTTAAACGCTAGTTTATGCGTTGCTTCGTAAGGGGCTGATTTGGATCCATATGTTTCATGCTATGGTTAGGTTTACCTTAATACTTCTTTTGTAGTGCTGATGCTTGCAATAGGGGTTAATCATAAATGGGATGTTTGTCCAAGTAAGGGCAGCACCCAAGCACCGGTCCACCCACATATCAAATTATCAAAGTACCGAACGCGAATCATATGAACATGATGAAAACTAGCTTGACGATAATTCCCATGTGTCCTCGGGAGCGCTTTTCTCTATATAAGAGTTTGTCCAGGTTTGTCCTTTGCTACAAAAAGGATTGGGCCACCTTGCTGCACTTTGTTTACTTTTGTTACTTGTTGCTCGTTACAAATTATCTTATCACAAAACTATCTGTTACCTACAATTTCAGTGCTTGCAGAGAATACCTTGCTGAAAACCGCTTATCATTTCCT
Organism: Triticum aestivum; assembly: GCF_018294505.1. Taxonomy (NCBI): domain Eukaryota; kingdom Viridiplantae; phylum Streptophyta; class Magnoliopsida; order Poales; family Poaceae; genus Triticum; species Triticum aestivum. The sequence continues at coordinate 412,831,345 of NC_057799.1, read as the reverse complement.
TCCGCTCCTCGTTGGGTTCGACACTCTTACTTATCGAAAGGACTACGATAGATCCCCTATACTTGTGGGTCATTAGTGACCTATAATATGGCATGTAAGCTTATCAAGAGGGTAAGCATAGCTATGCTCATTGAGCAGGAAGCCCCCAAGTGAGCCATAATGTGATAAGCCAATAAGGCGGGATACCCATGTTTGAACTGCACACTGCAGCAAGTTCTCTTTGGCAACGTTTAATTTTTCTGAGAACACGAACTTGCGAGCGATGAATTCCTCTTGTCTCAGGACCCCGATTCTATGCCACACCGATCTAGCCTGTAACACCTCATATCACTTTGCGGCCTCACGCACGGTATTCCCACGGGTGTCGCCTTACCATGGCCCGGGACCGTTTGCACCTTTTGGCTCACGTATATGATAATGTTGCTAGCATCCATATGACAGAGAACCCGGACCGACATGACTAGTCGTGAACCCAAAGTGGCACTAACTTACGGAGACAGGCATACATGAATCAACATCGAGCATGTCGGTCAGCAGCGTGCAAATCCGGGCTGTAGCACTGGGCTAATAGGACCCCGGTGAACCGGGCTGTAGCAGGCTAGGCAGGACTCCGGATGTCACCGCGTGACATTTCCCCGAAGGGACAGACACAGGAACGAAGTGAATCACATGCCGGCCAGTCAAGTGTTCCGGAGCAGTAGTACTGGGCTAGCAGGACTCCGGTGAACCGGGCTGTAGCGGACTACTATGGCTCATGGAAGCACAAGACTACATTTCCCCATAAGAGAAGCTACCAAGGATAAACAACTAGGTTGTCGGATCCCACACATACCAAGCATTTCAATCATACACACAATATGCTCGATATGTGTAAATACAACATGGCATCACAACAAAACTCTACGACTCAAAGTATTTATTCATTAGGCTCCGAGGAGCGAGATATTACAAACATGGGTCTCATGACCCAACATTCAGAGCATACAAGTCAAAGCACATGCGGAAGCTTGACATGTCTGAGTACAGACATCTACAAATGATAAAGGCTGAGAAGCCTGACTATCTACCAGATCCTGCCGAGGGCACAAGATCGTAGCTGAGGTATCAAGCTAAACGTCGAAGTCCACACGGAACGACTAGCGAGACTGGCGTCTCTCTACAAAACATAAAATAAGCAAACGTGAGTACAAATGTACCCAGCAAGACTTACATCAGAACTAACTACATATGCATCGGTATCAACAAAGGGGGTGGTGGAGTTTAACTGCAGCAAGCCAGCTTTGACTCGGTGGCTATCCTGAACTACGACTGCAAGTAACTCTTTTGAGGTGGCGCACACGAGTCCACATATTCACCATATCAATACACCACTATGGATCTGCTCCCGTCTCCCTACGAGAACACCATCCATAGCAATCATGCTTATCTTGCGCATTTTAGAGTATCCACTTTCACTTGTCTATGAACTATTATAGGCAACCCAGAAGTCCTTTACCGCGGACACGGCTATTCGAATAGATCATTTATAACCCTGCAAGGGTGTACTTCTTCACACACGCTCTCGCCACTTACCACCATGTACACGTCGTGTATCTCGGCAACCTTCAAGCGGAAGCCTGGCGAGGGAGTCGGCCACGACCTGACTAACCACACAAGTCTCTAGTCCAGGTTTATCGCCTATTCGGGTTCCATCCGCGAGGAGATCCGTCCGGAGTTTCGCTCACAGCCCCAAACGATGTGTGCAGGGTTCCGAGACACCAAACGGGCGCCCGGTATACCGGGCCACGGTGTATCTACCGCATCATAGCCCACCCCTAGGGTCAGCACTACACACGGCCTCCAACACATATCTTACAAACACCAGAAACTAGTTGCAACTCCTGGACAGAGATCAAGGCGATTAATAAGTCGAGAGAGTCAATTAAGGATCCCAATGTGTGGTAGTAGTTGTTCATGGATCACAAACACAGAACTCAGTTCCTGAAGGACGGTTTCAATGAGACAACCCACCATGTACTCCTACATGGCCTCTCACCGCTACCTTTACCAAATCGTGTTAACACACTTAGCTCACACACGGTAGGACATGTTCATCACCATTCCAATTCATTCCCAATGAATCAGACCTGACTCAACTCTAAGCAGTAGCAGGCATGGCAAAAAAGCATGAATGAGTAGGCACATCAGGGCTCAAACAAATCCTACTCATGCTAGTGGGTTTCATCTATTTACTGTGGCAATGACAGGTCATGCAGAGGAAAAGGGGTTCAGCTACAGCAGCATGTAACAGTTGAATCGATGTTGTCCTAATGCAGTAAAAGAGAGCAGAAGCAAGAGAGTGGGTTTGTATCGGAATGAACAAGGGGGTTTTGCTTGCCTGGCACATCTGAAGATAGTATAGCTCTTCATCGATGTCATCGATCACGTCGTCAGAAACATCGTCTACTAAGAGGGAACAACCACCGGCAAACACAAAAGAAACAACATTCACTGCAATGCACAATCAAATGAATGACATGTCATGTTAAGGAACTGAATTGACCTAATGCAGCAGTAAGCCAAGTTAATTAAAGTGGAATTCAAACAGGGTTAAACTCCAACTCCAAATGCTAGTTCATAAATTGCCCTATTCATGATTTATCCTATTCAGTGAGGTTAACTTGTTCAAACATGCATGAAAGTGCCATAAACAGATTCTTCATATTTTTCTGATCATTTTTCATATATAATTTATTTCATTCTGAGCTATGGTTGAATTTCTATGATTTTTAGAAGTTTAGGTTATTTTCTGAAATTCATAAATCGTTTATGATTTTATTTAAATTCCAGAAAACCGTTACTGCGTTAGCACTAGGTCACGGTGACGTCAGCATTGACCAAAGTCAAATCTGACTGGTGGGCCCTACCTATCATTGACTCAGGGTGTTAACAGGGGTTATTTAACTTTAATAGTGTCACTAACAGTGCGGGTCCCACATGTCCGACACACGAGGTTGATTAACTGGGTGATTAGCACCTAATATAACCCCGCCACGTCAGCATCACCGGACTAGGCGCCGGCGACCTCACAGTGCGGCGGTGGCTCACCGGGGTGGCACTAGGGGCAGCGGCTGGGCACGCTGAGGGCACCAGGAGGGAGCCCTCGCTTGCCCGCATCTAGGGGGCATGTAGCTGGGCGCAGGGAGGCCGAGGTCGACGGCGGTGACCACTTGAGCGGTGGCCGGAGCTACGACGTTGAGCGGAGCGGGACGGGGCTATAGAGCACGACACGAGGCGCGGTTGGTGGCGTTGGGCAGCTGACGGCTTGCTGAGCACGTACCGGTGCCCGGACACGAGAGAAACTCGCTCTAGCCACGGCGGCTTCATGGCCAGCCGGCGGAAGCTCTCGGCTCCGACGGGAAACGAGCTAGCGGAGAGGAAGGGAGGGGGCGGGCATGGGGGAAGGAGCAGGAGCTCACAAGGGGTCGGAGGAGCAGCTCACCGGGCTCGGGGAAGCTTCTGCGACGGTGAATCGAGGCGGCGGTCGTCGGTGGCCGAACTCAAAGACGAAGACGATGGCGGCTGCTCGGGGCCCCCGTGCTTCCTTCCTTGGGTGCCAAGGTGAAGCGCGAGGTGACGGAGGCTCTGGACGGCTCGGGGAGGCAAGGCGACGGCGGTGGCGCGACATCTTACGGCGGCGTGCTCGGGCGCGTGAGGAGGAGAGCGAGGGAGAGAGACATAGAAGCGGGTGGGGACGGGGGAGAGTAGGACACTACAAAAAAAATACACTTCCGTGATGATACGTGTTTGTCACAGTAGGTCACGTTTTTTGTCATGCATGTACATCCATGACAAATTTATGACAGAATCAAGATAGTCATACCTGTGCTGTCGTAGAAGTGTTCCATGACATTACCAAAATTATCATCACGGAAGTGTCCACTTCCATGACGATAAATCGCGCGTCACAGAAGTGCTTTCGTTAAGGGTGACCGACACATGACATCCACCGTAACGGAACGCCGTTAAGCTATCGGGTTGGGTTTTGGATCCGATAACCCGTTAACAGGCCCGACCAATGGGGATTTTCCACGTGTAAAATCATCAGTGGCTGGAGGAGACACGTGTCAGGTCCGCGTTGGCACAGGTGTCACTCATCCAATGGGCGAGACGCGCCTATGATATGTTGACACGTGGACCGGCCCATCAAGTTTAAATGGGCCGGCCCAACTGAAGGCCCACAAGATTTTGCGGACCATACTGGGTCGGCCCAGCTAAACGCCCATGAGATTTTGCGGACCATAATGGGCTGGCCCAGCTAAAGGCCTGTTGGGGATCGTAGCAGAAATTTAAAATTTTCTACGCATCACCAAGATCAATCTATGGAGTCATCTAGCAACGAGAGAGAGGAGTGCATCTGCATACCCTTGTAGATCGCGAGCGGAAGTGTTAAAGAGAACGGGGTTGATGGAGTCGTACTCGTCGTGATCCAAATCACCGATGATCCTAGCGCCGAACGGACGGCACCTCCGCATTCAACACACGTACGGTTGGGAGAGACGTCTCCTCCTTCTTGATCCAGCAAGGGGGAAGGAGAGGTTGATGGAGATCCAGCAGCACGACGGCGTGGTGGTGGAAGCAGCGGGGATCTTGGCAGGGCTTCGCCAAGCTCAGCGAGAGGGAGAGGTGTTACGGGCGGAGAGGAAGGCGCCAGGGGCTTGGGTGCGCAGCCCTCCCTCCCCCCCTTTATATAGGGGCCCCGGGGGAGGCGCCGGCCCCTGGAGATCCCATCTCAAGGGGGGCGGCGGCCAAGGGGGGACTTGCCCCCCAAGTCAGGTGGGGCGCCCCCCACCCCCAGGGTTTCCAACCCTAGGCGCAGTGGGAGGCCCATGGGGGGCGCACCAGCCCACCAGGGGCTGGTTCCCTTCCCACTTCAGCCCATGGGGCCCTCCGGGATAGGTGGCCCCACCCGGTGGACCCCCGGGACCCTTCCGGTGGTCCCGGTACAATACCGGTGACCCCCGAAACTTTCCCGGTGGCCGAAACTGGACTTCCTATATACAAATCTTTACCTCCGGACCATTCCGGAACTCCCCGTGATGTCCGGGATCTCATCCGGGACTCCGAACAACTTTCGGGTTACCGCATACTAATATCTCTACAACCCTAGCGTTACCGAACCTTAAGTGTGTAGACCCTACGGGTTCGGGAGACACGCAAACATGACCGAGACGACTCTCCGGTCAAAAACCAACAGCGGGATCTGGATACCCATGTTGGCTCCCACATGCTCCTCGATGATCTCATCAGATGAACCACGATGTCGAGGATTCAAGTAATCCCGTATACAATTCCCTTTGTCAATCGGTACGTTACTTGCCCGAGATTCGATCGTCGGTATCCCAATACCTCGTTCAATCTCGTTACCGTCAAGTCACTTTACTCATACCATAATGCATGATCCTGTGACTAACTACTTATTTACATTGAGCTCATTATGATGATGCAATACCCAGTGGGCCCAGAGATACCTCTCCGTCATACGGAGTGACAAATCCCAGTCTCGATCCGAGCCAACCCAACAGACACTTTCGGAGATACCTGTAGTGCACCTTTATAGCCAACCAGTTACGTTGTGACGTTTGGTACACCCAAAGCATTCCTACGCTATCCGGGAGTTGCACGATCTCATGGTCTAAGGAAATGATACTTGACATTAGAAAAGCTTCAGCAAACGAACTACACGATCTAGTGCTATGCTTAGGATTGGGTCTTGTCCATCACATCATTCTCCTAATGATGTGATCCCGTTATCAATGACATGCAATGTCCATGGTCAGGATACCGTAACCATCTAGTGATCAACGAGCTAGTCAACTAGAGGCTCACTAGGGACATGTTATGGTCTATGTGTTCACACATGTATTACGATTTCCGGATAACACAATTATAGCATGAACAATAGACAATTATCATGAACAAGGAAATATAATAATAACCATTTTATTATTGCCTCTAGGGCATATTTCCAACAGTCTCCCACTTGCACTAGAGTCAATAATCTAGTTACATTGTGATGAATCGTACACCCATAGAGTTCTGGTGTTGATCATGTTTTGCCCGTGGAAGAGGTTTAGTCAACGGATCTGCGACATTCAAATCCGTATGTACTTTACAAATATCTATGTCTACATTTTGAACATTTTCACGAATGGAGTTGAAGCGACGCTTGATGTGCCTGGTCTTCTTGTGAAACCTGGGCTCCTTGGCAAGGGCAATAGCTCCAGTGTTATCACAGAAGGGAGTCATCGGCCCCGATCCATTGGGAATAACTCCTAGGTCGGCAATGAACTCCTTCATCCAGATTGCTTCATGTGCTGCCTCCGAGGCTGCCATGTACTCCGCTTCACATGTAGATCCCGCCACGACACTCTGTTTGCAACTACACCAGCTGACTGCCCCACCATTCAAAATATACACGTATCCGGTTTGTGACTTAGAGTCATCCAGATCTGTGTCGAAGCTAGCATCGACTCAACCCTTTACGACGAGCTCTTCGTCACCTCCATAGATGAGAAACATATCCTTAGTCCTTTTCAGGTACTTCAGGATGTTCTTGACCGCTGTCCAGTGTTCCATGCCGGGATTACTTTGGTACCTTCCTACCAAACTCACGGCAAGGTTTACATCAGGTCTGGTACACAGCATGGCATACATAATAGACCCTATGGCCGAGGCATAGGGGACGACACTCATCTTTTATCTATCTTTTGCCGTGGTCGGGCATTGAGCCGTGCTCAATCTCACACCTTGCAATACAGGCAAGAACCCCTTCTTGGACTGATCCATATTGAACTTCTTCAATATCTTGTCAAGGTATGTGCTTTGTGAAAGACCTATGAGGTGTCTCGATCTATCTCTATAGATCTTGATGCCTAATATGTAAGCAGCTTCTCCAAGGTCCTTCATTGAAAAACACTTATTCAAGTAGGCCTTTATACTTTCCAAGAATTCTATATCATTTCCCATCAATAGTATGTCATCCACATATAATATGAGAAATGCTACAGAGCTCCCACTCACTTTCTTGTAAACACGGGCTTTTCCATAAGTCTGTGTAAACCCAAACGCTTTGATCATCTCATCAAAGCGAATGTTCCAACTCCGAGATGCCTGCACCAGCCCATAGATTGAGCGCTGGAGCTTGCATACTTTGTCAGCATTCTTAGGATCGACAAAACCTTCCGGCTGCATCATATACAATTCTTCCTTAAGGAAGCCGTTAAGGAATGCCGTTTTGATGTCCATTTGCCATATTTCATAATCGTAGAATGCGGCAATTGCTAACATGATTCGGACAGACTTCAGCTTCGCTACGGGTGAGAAGGTCTCATCGTAGTCAACTCCTTGAACTTGTCGATAACCCTTAGCGACAAGTCGAGCTTTATAGATGGTAACATTTCCATCCGCGTCCGTCTTCTTCTTAAAGATCCATTTATTTTCTATCGCTCGCCGATCATCGGGCAAGTCTATCAAAGTCCACACTTTGTTTTCATACATGGATCCTATCTCGGATTGCATGGCTTCAAGCCATTTGTTGGAATCTGGACCCGCCATTGCTTCTTCATAGTTCGAAGGTTCACCGTTGTCCAACAACATGATTTCCAGGACAGGGTTGCCGTACCACTCTGGTGCGGAACGTGTCCTTGTGGACCTACGAAGTTCAGTGGTAACTTGATCATGATCGTCATCATTAACTTCCTCTCTAGTCGGTGCAGGCACCACAGAAACATTTTCTTATGCTGCGCTACTTTCCGGTTCGAGAGGGGTCATCTCATCAAGTTCCACTTTCCTCCCACTTACTTCTTTCGAGAGAAACTCTTTCTCCAGAAAGGACCCATTCTTGGCAACGAAGATCTTGCCTTCGGATCTGAGGTAGAAGGTATACCCAATGGTTTCCTTAGGGTATCCTATGAAGACGCATTTTTCCAACTTGGGTTCGAGCTTTTCAGGTTGAAGTTTCTTGACATAAGCATCGCATCCCCAAACTTTAAGAAATGACAGCTTAGGTTTCTTTCCAAACCATAACTCATACGGTGTCGTCTCAACGGATTTCGACGGAGCCATATTTAAAGAGAATGCGGCAGTCTCTAAAGCATAACCCTAGAATGATAGCGGTAGATCGGTAAGAGACATCATAGATCGCACCACATCCAATAGAGTGCGATTACGATGTTCAGACACACCATTACGCTGAGGTGTTCCAGGCGGCGTGAGTTGTGAAACAATTCCACATTTCCTTAAGTGTGTGCCAAATTCGTGACTCAAATATTCCCCTCCACGATCTGATCGTAAGAACTTTATTTTCCTGTCACGTTGATTCTCAACCTCACTCTGAAATTCCTTGAACTTTTCAAAGGTCTCAGACTTGTGTTTCATTAAGTAGACATACCCATATCTACTCAAGTCATCAGTGAGGGTGAGAACATAACGATAGCCACCGCAAGCCTCAACGCTCATTGGACCGCACACATCAGTATGTATGATTTCCAATAAGTTGGTTGCTCGCTCCATTGTTCCGGAGAACGGAGTCTTGGTCATTTTGCCCATGAGGCATGGTTCGCACGTGTCAAATGATTCATAATCAAGAGACTCCAAAATTCCATCTGCATGGAGTTTCTTCATGCGTTGGACACCAATGTGACCAAGGCGGCAGTGCCACAAGTATGTGGGACTATCATTATCAACCTTACATTTCTTGGCATTCACACTATGAATATGTGTAACATCACGTTCGAGATTCATTAAGAATAAACCATTGACCAGCGGGCCATGACCATAAAACATATCTCTCATATAAATAGAACAACCATTATTCTCGGATTTAAATGAGTAGCCATCTCGCATTAAACGAGATCCAGATACAATGTTCATGCTCAAAGCTGGCACTAAATAACAATTATTGAGGTTTAAAACTAATCGCGTAGGCAAATGTAGAGGTAGCGTGCCGACGGCGATCACATCGACCTTGGAACCATTCCCGACGCGCATCGTCACCTCGTCCTTCGCCAGTCTCCGCTTATTCCGCAGCTCCTGCTTTGAGTTACAAATATGAGCAACCGCACCGGTATCAAATACCCAGGAGCTACTACGAGCGCTGGTTAGGTACACATCAATAACATGTATATCACATATACCTTTGGTATTGCCGGCCTTCTTATCCGCTAAGTACTTGGGGCAGTTCCGCTTCCAGTGACCGTTTCCCTTGCAATAAAAGCACTCAGTCTCAGGCTTAGGTCCATTCTTTGTCTTCTTCCCGGCAGCTTGCTTACCGGGCGCGGCAACTCCCTTGCCGTCTTTCTTGAAGTTCTTCTTACCCTTGCCTTTCTTGAACTTAGTGGTTTTATTCACCATCAACACTTGATGTTCCTTTTTGATCTCCACCTCCGCTGATTTCAGCATTGAATATACCTCAGGAATGGTCTTTTCCATCCCTTGCATATTGAAGTTCATCACAAAGCTCTTGTAGCTAGGTGGGAGCGACTGAAGGATTCTGTCAACGACCACGTCATCCGGGAGATTAACTCCCAGCTGAGACAAGCGGTTGTGTAACCCAGACATTTTGAGTATGTGTTCGCTGACGGAACTATTCTCCTCCATCTTACAACTGTAGAACTTGTCAGAGACTTCATATCTCTCGACCCGGGCATGAGCTTGGAAAACCATTTTCAGCTCTTGGAACATCTCATATGCTCCGTGCTGCTCAAAACGCTTTTGGAGCCCCGGTTCTAAGATGTAAAGCATGCCGCACTGAACCAGGGAGTAATCATCACTACGCGACTGCCAGGCGTTCAGAACGTCTTGAGTTGCTGGGAAAACAGGTGCATCACCTAGAGGTGCTCAAGGACATATGCTTTCTTGGCAGCTATGAGGATAATCCTCAGGTTACGGACCCAGTCCGTGTAGTTGCTGCCATCGTCTTTCAGCTTGGTTTTCTCTAGGAACGCGTTGAAGTTGAGGGCAACATTAGCGCGGGCCATTTGATCTACAAGACATATTGTAAAGATTTTTAGACTAAGTTCATGATAATTAAGTTCATCTAATCAAATTATTAACGAACTCCCACTCAGATAGACATCCCTCTAGTCATCTAAGTGATACATGATCCGAGTCAACTAGGCCGTGTCCGATCATCACGTGAGACGGACTAGTCATCATCGGTGAACATCTTCATGTTGATCGTATCTGCTATACGACTCATGTTCAACCTTTCGGTCTCTTGTGTTCCGAGGCCATGTCTGTACATGCTAGGCTCGTCAAGTCAACCTAAGTGTATTGCGTGTGTAAATCTGGCTTACACCCGTTGTATGCGAACGTTTGAACCTATCACACCCGATCATCACGTGGTGCTTCGGAACAACGAACCTTCGCAATAGTGCATAGTTAGGGGGAACACTTTCTTGAAATTTTAGCGAGGGATCATCTTATTTATGCTACCGTCGTTCTAAGCAAATAAGATGTAAAACATGATAAACATCACATCCGATCAAATAGTGGCATGGTATGGCCAATATCATTTTGCTCCTTTTGATCTCCATCTTCGGGGCGCCATGTTCATCATCGTCACCGGCATGACACCATGATCTCCATCATCATGATCTCCATCATCGTGTCTTCATGAAGTTGTCTCGCCAATTATTACTTCTACTACTATGGCTAACGGTTAGCAATAAAGTAAATTAATTACATGATGTTTCAGTTGACACGCAGGTCATAAATAAATTAAGACAACTCCTAGGCTCCTGCCGGTTGTCATACTCATCGACATGCAAGTCGTGATTCCTATTACAAGAACATGATCAATCTCATACATCACATATATCATTCATCACATCCTTCTGGCCATATCATATCACATGACACTTGCTGCAAAAACAAGTTAGACGTCCTCTAATTGTTGTTGCAAACTTTTACGCGGCTGCTATAGGTTTCTAGCAAGAACGATTCTTACCTACGCCAAAACCACAACATGATATGCCAATTTCTATTTACCCTTCATAAGGACCCTTTTCATCGAATCCGATCCGACTAAAGTGGGAGAGACAGACACCCGCTAGCCACCTTATGCAACTAGTGCATGTCAGTCGGTGGAACCTGTCTCACGTAAGCGTATGTGTAAGGTCGGTCCGGGCCACTTCATCCCACGATGCCGCCGAATCAAGATAAGACTAGTAACGGCAAGTAAATTGACAAAATCAACGCCCACAACAACTTGTGTTCTACTCGCGCATAGAAACTACGCATAGACCTAGCTCATGAAGCCACTGTTGGGGATCGTAGCAGAAATTTAAAATTTTCTACGCATCACCAAGATCAATCTATGGAGTCATCTAGCAACGAGAGAGAGGAGTGCATCTACATACCCTTGTAGATCGCGAGCGGAAGCGTTCAAGAGAACGGGGTTGATGGAGTCGTACTCGTCGTGATCCAAATCACCGATGATCCTAGCGTCGAACGGACGGAACCTCCGCGTTCAACACACGTACGGTTGGGAGAGACGTCTCCTCCTTCTTGATCCAGCATGGGGGAAGGAGAGGTTGATGGAGATCCAGCAGCAGACGACGGCGTGGTGGTGGAAGCAGCGGGGATCTCGGCAGGGCTTCGCCAAGCTCAGCGAGAGGGAGAGGTGTTACGGGCGGAGAGGGAGGCGCTAGGGGCTTGGGTGCGCAGCCCTCCCTCCCCCCCGTTATATAGGGGCCCGGGGGGGTGCCGGCCCCTGGAGATCCCATCTCAAGGGGGGGCGGCGGCCAAGGGGGGACTTGCCCCCCAAGTCAGGTGGGGCGCCCCCACCCCCAGGGTTTCCAACCCTAGGCGCAGGGGGAGGCCCATGGGTGGCGCACAAGCCCACCAGGGGCTGGTTCCCTTCCCACTTCAGCCCATGGGGCCCTCCGGGATAGGTGGCCCCACCCAGTGGACCCCCGGGACCCTTCCGGTGGTCCCGGTACAATACCGGTGACCCCCGAAACTTTCCCGGTGGCCGAAACTGGACTTCCTATATACAAATCTTTACCTCCAGACCATTCCGGAACACCTCGTGATGTCCGGGATCTCATCCGGGCTCCGAACAACTTTCGGTTTACCGCATACTAATATCTCTACAACCCTAGCGTTACCGAACCTTAAGTGTGTAGACCCTACGGGTTAGGGAGACACGCAGACATGACCGAGACGACTCTCCGGTCAATAACCAACAGCGGGATCTGGATACCCATGTTGGCTCCCACATGCTCCTCGATGATCTCATCGGATGAACCACGATGTCGAGGATTCAAGTAATCCCGTATACAATTCCCTTCGTCAATCGGTACATTACTTGCCCGAGATTCGATCGTCGGTATCCCAATACCTCGTTCAATCTTGTTACCGACAAGTCACTTTACTCGTACCGTAATGCATGATCTCGTGACTAACTACTTAGTCACATTGAGCTCATTATGATGATGCAATACCCAGTGGGCCCAGAGATACCTCTCCGTCATACGGAGTGACAAATCCCAGTCTCGATCCGAGCCAACCCAACAGACACTTTCGGAGATACCTGTAGTGCACCTTTATAGCCACCCAGTTACGTTGTGACGTTTGGTACACCCAAAGCATTCCTACGGTATCCGGGAGTTGCACGATCTCATGGTCTAAGGAAATGATACTTGACATTAGAAAAGCTTCAGCAAAAGAACTACACGATCTAGTGCTATGCTTAGGATTGGGTCTTGTCCATCACATCATTCTCCTAATGATGTGATCCCGTTATCAATGACATCCAATGTCCATGATCAGGAAACCGTAACCATCTATTGATCAACGAGCTAGTCAACTAGAGGCTCACTAGGGACATGTTATGGTCTATCTGTTCACACATGTATTACGATTTCCGGATAACACAATTATAGCATGAACAATAGACAATTATCATGAACAAGGAAATATAACAATAACCATTTTATTATTTCCTCTAGGGCATATTTCCAACAAGGCCCACAAGATTTTGCGGGCCATAATGGGCCGGCCCAGGTAAAGGCCCACTAGATTTTTGTGTGCCATAATGGGCCAGCCCAAGTAAAGGCCCACAAGATTCTTGCGGATCATAATGGGCCGGCCCAGCTAAAGGCCCACGAGATTTTGCCGACATTAATGGGCCGGCCCAGCTGTAGGCCCACAAGATTTTGAGGACCCTATTAGGCCGGCCCATTAACTGGCTGCCATGTTTTGGGCCAAATGTCGGCCCATATTTGATCCGGTCCATTAATGGCCTGCCACGCTCCGGGCCTAATAGTGGCCCATATGAGATCTGGCTAGTTAAAAGCCTACCACGTTCTGGGCCAAATTACGGCCCAGATCAGGTCCGGCCCTTTAAGAGGGTTTGAGCTCAATTATGGCCCATATCCGATTCGGCCCGTCAACTGGACACTATGCTTTTGGGCCCACTTGCTAAAGGCCCACTTAGTAATTCGGCCTGATATTAGTTTTGGCCTGTTAAAGGCCCATTTAATATTTCGGGCCTATATTAATTTCGGCCTGTTAAATGCCCATCATATAGTTGGGCCTAACTACGGCCCGGTTTGCATCCGGCCTGCTCGCAGCCGATATCTAATTGGGCCAAACAAGGACCGAGAAAATTTTCGCCTGTTAAAGCCCGTGATTTGATTCGCACAATCATGGGCCGGGGTTCATTTCGGGCTGCTGCCGGCCCGTGAGCTTTTCGGCACGTTTCAAGCCCAACCTACATCGTGATTGCATGAGGGCCTGATTATGTACTATAATTTTATGGTTTGGCCGGTTTACTGCGAAGACAGGATATATATACAGTAAAATAACTGCAGCATCATGAATAAGAAAAAACCTAGACTATACAATAAAGAAATTACGGCATATTACATCCACTGGGCATCAAAGTTCGCCACTATGATAATAAAGCACAAGCAGACAGCAGATTACATACACTGGGCATCAAAGATCGCCACCAGTGCAAATAAACACACCGGCAAAATAATATACAAAACCGACAGCACTTCAATAGAGTTCAAGAAAGGTTAGCCCTGCTGGGGAGCTGCAGCGCAAGCGGCTGAGCAAGATGATGAGACTGCACTTCTTCAACACTTATATATTCCTCACTCTGAAAGATAAACAAGCAGACAGATGACAGGTTTTGCACATAAAAGTATCAGTGCTGACAATTCATCACATTTCTTACTGACGAATAAAGTGACACAGTTTAAAATTGCATTAACACAATATGGTATTGTTCAGGTCAAGACATGGCAGGAAATGACATTGTGAAGGAGTTGGCAGCTTCACGACACCACTGGATTACAGATCAAGAACTCATAAGTATCAATGGTTAGTGTGCTGTCAATTTATACCATTTCAGATTGGCAAATAAAGAGACGGTTTAAATAATAGTAGAATGATATGACATTGTTCATAGTTAAGACATTGCAGAATATGACATTGTGCTGTAGTGGGTAGGTTCACCACACCACTGGATTACGGATGAAGAACAGAAGCATACATGCAGTGCAAAAGAAGATCACTTGCTCTGTATAGTTTAATTTACATGGTATGAAGAAGGAACTTGGTTGTACAACTGAAAACTTAAATTGAGAAAGGACAAACTTTTGTTTATGAACTACATAATAAACTTTAAACAAGCAATTTGATGCAAACACCAAAATTAAACAGCTGTTGCAGTCATGCCTAACCAAATATATACAACAAAGTTTGAAGGCTTGAGATGGACAAACTTACATTATTGGTGAAGACAGGCTCTATAAAGGCCTTGTCCATGCTAATGGGGGGGGGGGCAATTCAAGAAGTTTACCACAGAATCTTCTTCAAAAGCATTGCCTTTATTCTACATTTTGTTAAGAGTAAATATAGATGTGATAATATATGAAAAAATGGAGAATATTTAAGATAAGATGAAGAGTGATGCTACATAACCAAGTAGCTATAAATGTAAGTGCAGCGATACAAGCAAAAGGTACAGCCAAGAGCAATGCACAGCTAAACTTCTTCAGTACCAACCTTATGGTAAGAGTAAATATAGATCTGATGTGTAGAAAATGGAGGGCAAAGGAAAAATAAGCTGCAGAGTGATGGTACATGAATAACTACCTGTCATTATAAGTACACTGATAAAGGACAGCATGTACTTACAAGAACAATGCAGAGCTAAAAAAACATTGGCATTGGATATATTCTACACTAATGTAACCATTCATACAGATCAGATAATTTGGAGCGAACAATTGACAAGCAAGCTATCATGCATACTGCTGTCACATAATGAACCAGGTATGTATGCAAGTACAATGATACAGGACAACAGGTACTAACAAGAGCAAAGCAGCGGGCAGCATATTTGCGATATCCTATCGTTCTTGTCAAATCGGAATTCTTCTTCGAGCAGATTTCCTGCAAAAAAGATCCGTAAGGCACATGCGGAAAAGTAGAAGTTCAAATTGTCATGTGATTTCATAGACAGTACCTCATCCTGGGAACGAGACCAGTGCATAACAAGGTTTTTCCATTCAATGTCTTCTAAATTTAGCACAGGAGACTTCACCGGAAATTCGTTTATAGACTTGCCATCAAAGTGTGATTTCCTCAGGTAACACCGATACTGCTGCAATGCTTCCTTGAAAAGCACAAGCAAGCTTTGCTCGTCATGACTATCCAGATTGACCCTCGCCTAGTTACAACAATGTAATGTAAATCATTGATGTGTTCAATCAGCAGAAAACAGGAAAATAGTAACCATGAATAATAGCACTTACACGTAAGTTGGACAGGAAGATGTGAAAATGGTGTTTGTCTTCACAGTAATCTTCCCATGATGGGAATATATGCACCTAGTCCCTAACAACATTGAAAGCATTGTCTTTTAAACTAGGAATAAATGGAATGGGGTTCCAATCTGCAGGAATTGGCCGTCTCTGCAGTTGGGATAGGTCTTCGGCCGGTGGACTTGCTGTACTTTTTGTTGGAGTGGGATTTGTCTGTGGTACAGCTGGTGCTATGGCAAATGAAATCGGTATACCTTTTGCTGGAGTGCTGGTCCTGTGTGGTGGGGCTAGTGGTGTGGCCAGTGAAGTATGGGTACAGTCTGCTGGAGTCGGTCCTACGTTTTGTGTCACTGGTTGTACAGCCAATATAAGTGGGGTGTTGTCTGATTTCTCCGGCACCACCACATTTTTCAAGGACTTTGCTGGTGCTCCTTCAGGTTCGGCAATCACCCTCTTCCTTTTTGATGTCTGATGCACAAGAACATCATTTGAGTGGAAAAACATGGTATGATGACAGATGGAATATGTATTGATAATGGATGGGCATGGCATCTCGACATATATGATGAGTAAACTAAGCAGATGGCGGTGCAACAAAGTAGAAGAAATGCAAGAAAACATATGCAAGATACCCGCAATCAATAAAACATTGCCAAATTAGAACAGGCACCTTGATGGGTGAACAGGACAGGCCATCTGCCTTTGACTCCTCGAGGTTAGAATAGTCATTAGGATCATATTCTGAACAAGAATCAACAGGTGGGGAGCGTATGAGTTTCATTGCATCCAGAATGGCACTCAATGCCTTGGTGCCAATTTTGTAAGTCATTGCAGTGTTTAGCTTCAAGAGTGGACTGCTGCTAGTGCGACACAAAGCAGCTACACAGATCATAGTGTTGATATAACGGTAAAACCTTAAGCATCAGAGTAAAATCAGCAAAGTGGAACTTGCTGGAATATATGTGCTAGTATTGCCGGTACGGCTAGAAAGGCTACGGATACCAGCTCTCTTCAAGTGAAGGTGCGGTACTGTTAATATCAGTGTAACCCTCAAAAGCGACACAGCTCCCCGCATTTCCTTGCTATTCTTATAGGATTCAAGTGGGTAGGCCACTACAAATCCTATTCCTATGTTTACAAGATCCTACGAATCAAAGAGGTTCAAAGTGTCCATCACAACCGACCGTATAGACCTCTACACTACAAATGTCCCTGCTCATCTTCAGTACAAGGAACATACTGTACTACTATCATACTCCCTCCGTTCCAAAATATAAGTCTTGGTAGAGATTTCCACTATGGATCACATACAGATGTATCCAAATACATTTTAGAGTGTAGATTCACTCATTTTGCTCCATATGTAGTCCATGGTGGAATCTATACAAAGACTTGTATTTTGGAACTGAGAGAGTACATATTAAAGAAGAACGGAAGAGGAACATGGTAAAGAAGAGCAAGCAGATTTTGGATAATAAAATGTTGGTTACGCAGTGCCCACACATGATGAACCAGAGCACATTAAGAATGCAACTCCCAGCTGTCTCTCGACCATTTCAGGCGGTGGGATGAAGATCCTACGTCTCCTAACCCTTCTTCTTCCTCGTCTCTGATTCTTCCCATACAGAACACCGCACGGGCCGCTGGCCGGACCACCGGCCCCCACCGCCTGTGTTCCTCCGCCACCCGCACCCCCCACCCCCGCCCCAACCCCCACCCGCGTTGAGTTTTCTTTGTTCGGCGAGGCCCCACAACCACCCGAGCCCCTTCGATCGCACCAGCGAACTCCGCTGAGCTCTGAAAAATCGACTGACCCAATTTTGAAATTTAGTCTACTGTGATTTAACTAGTGTGGAATATAAAAGGGGAAAACCATAAGCATTGGGAGTATAGTGTTGAGCGTGCCATGGCTGATCTGAAGGTGCAAACTGGACAAAGGCAACTTCGCAACCAAGACAAGAAATCAGAGTAAAGCAGTGGCGATCTATTTTCTTGCTGCGATAAATAAGTTGAGCGGATACGAAAGAGTACCGCCTCTGGTGCGGCGCCATGTACGCATCTGCTGAGAATTTGACGGTGCTGCGGTAGCGATTGCTGTCGGCGGCGTGGAAGCAGATCTAAGAGGGTAGACGGTGGCGGCAGGGCACGGTGGACGAGACGGTCGTAGGTGCGGCGCCGGCAAGGTGGACGACGGCGGGGATGAAGCGAGAGGACGGGATGCAAGGATCCTGGTCCGAAGCCGTGGATGAGAGAGGTCGATCTCTTGTAATGGACGGCGGCGTCGGGGTATCAGCTCCGGCATGGTGGAGGAGGACGGCGGTGTATGGGGTGGTGGACGGCGGCGGACGGAGGAGGGTGGGGTGGAGAGGGTGTTTTGGCGCCCACGGAGTACGAATGGGGAAAAGGGAGGTAGAGAGGAAGGGGGGAACCATGTATTTAGGGCGCGCTTGTCTCAAATGCGAGGAAATTTACAAACTTAGCCCCTGTTTCAAATTTCTACTACATCATAGCAACATTAGTCGGTTGGGGATAGGACGGTAATCTCGCATACACCGAATATTTGCCGACGAGAGTTTGTTGTTGGCGCCCACCGTGTATGAATATGAATCGGGGAGGGAGTCGATTTCGGCCGAGGATACACTATGTTTTGGCGCCCACCGTGTATGAATCCGGGTGAGAGGCAGTTACGTCACGTTTGGATGAAATTACAAACTGTCGGGTGGTTGGTGCGACATATGCCAAGGGATGGCTTATCATTGTGGCAGCAACAAAACGTCGCCGGTGCCTGGAAACGGGATGAGGCGAAGACATGCACGCCGGCGAATCTTACCCAGGTTCGGGGCTCTCCGAGGAGATAACACCCCTAGTCCTGCTCTGCGGGGTCTCCGCATGATCACTAGATCGATAAAGAGTAGCTACAATCGCCCCTAGAGCTGTTGGGATCAAGGGAGAAGAAGAACAAGGCTAGCTCTTGCTTCTCTCTATCTATGGTGCGTGTGTGTGCGCTATGCTTGGAAGCCAAACATGCAGAGGTGCCAACCCTTTGCATGGGTGCTCCGGGGGGTTTATATAGCCCTACCCCCCGGGGGTACAATGGTAATCCGACTGGGAACTGGCCCCAGCCGTCAGTGTCTACGCCTGCCGGCTTCTCCGCCGGCTGCTGGGTCCCGCCGGCTGGTGGGTCCCGCCGGCTGCTGGCTACTCGGTCGACAGGCCGGCCCCACCGCCTAGGGTCTTGTCGGCGGCTGCTTACTGTAGCCGCGCCTCTGATGATGAGGGCTTTGTCGGGGTAAGCGTGGCTACAGTGATCCGCATCGGGGGCTATCACTGTAGCCTCACCTCGTCTTGTCTCCTTAATGGGGCTCCTGCTTCGAGGAAGGGAGTCGCCGGCTTCTGGAGGCCGGCTATGCTCCTGGCCAACTAGGAAAAGCCGGGCCGCCTTCACGCCTCTCTCTAGCTGAAGGGGCCCGCGGTCCTTGGGCCGTACAGGAGGGGGTCGTGGATGACGTCGCGGCTGGCGTGGCTACAGTGCCGGGCCGCACGGGAGACATCCCTCCCGTACGGCCTCCTGTAGCCATGCCTGCCTCGGGCTTCGGGGGTCGTGGGCTGCACTGTGGCCATGCCCCGTCAGGTCGTCGTTATGTAGGAGCGGTTGTGGTCTTGGCCGGCTTCTAGGAGTCGGCGTCCTTCTTGGCCGGCTTCTTGGAGTCGGTGAGGCTGGGTCGCCTTCCGGGAGTCGGCTTTAGTGGTAGCCGGCCGGGGAAGGCGGCTCAAATGCTTGGAGTGTTTGAAGGCCCAAAGGCCTGATAAATTTTCTGAAGAGCCAGGGGTAGTCGGTTAGGCTACCCGTGGCCAATTACTCCGACAGTAGTCCCCGAAGCTGATTGGGCTTCGAGGTGGAGTGGGGTTCGAGAAGCTCGATCAGCTTCCTATCGTGACAAGCCGGCAGCTAGGAGTCGGCCTCGGTGCAGGCGTGCCGCCCTTAGTCGAATTCTTCTGGAGTCGGGGGGCGGGAACCCGCCGGCTCGTGCTCCGGGCCGCGGGCCAGCCTCGGGCCGCTGGCGTGCCACGTGTCCGGAAAGCCTGCCAGCCCACGCGCGTGATGGGACATCGCCGCAGGGAGGGGGCCCGCCACGTCCGCGCCCTGGCCCAGGCGCGGATCCTTTGTATCCCGAAACCGCCCGCACGATCCGTGCGGCAGTTTCGGCTCGCACTTATGCGTAATAAACGCGAGACGTGGGGGAGTGGGCGCAGTTAATCCCACGTCTCCCCCCACGTCCGGCCTCTTCGGCCGCGTGAGGCTATAAGTAGGGGGAGGTGGAGGGTGGCAGACCCTCGCACGCTCCTCCTACTCCCTTCGTCTTCTCGCCTTGCTTGTTCTTGCGACAGCGCCTCGCCGCCGCGCTCTTCCTTCGCATGCTTCTCCGCCGCCGTGCTAGCTTCCGCTATGCCTCCCCACGTAGAGCAGCTCGGCGGGGATTGGGATGGCTCCATCGTTCACAACGACCACATCGACTTCCTCCGCGACACCCGGCGTCTGCCCAGCGCGGACAAAGTGGAGGTCCGCCTCGCGCCGGAGAAGGAGGTCAGGCCGACGCCGCAGGAGGGCGAGCGGGTGGTCTTCTGCTCGCACTTCCTGCGCGGCTTCGGCCTGCCAGTGAGCGCTTTCTTCCGCTCCTGGTTGGACTTCTATCAACTCCAGCCGCACCACCTCACCCCCAACGCGGTGGTGCTGCTGTCGGCCTTCGTCACCCTGTGCGAGGGCTATCTTGGCGTCCTCCCCACCCTCGAGCTCTGGGGGGAGTTCTTCCAGTCGAAGCTGGGCACGCGCGTGAGGGGCGTGCCGGCTCAGACCGGCGCCTTCATCGCGTCACGGAGATCAGGTGCCGACAACCCCTTCCCCGTCATCACGCTGATCCAATCGGTGAAGAAGTGGCAGAAGTCATACTTCTATGTGCGGAACATCGCTCCCCGAGGCGACTACCTCAACCTGCCGGCTTACGTAGCCGGCCCGCCGGCGGGGAGGCTGCCCCAGTGGTCCTTCCGGGCGGTAACGCTGTCGCAGGGAGGAAACGCCGCCATCGCCCGCCTGCGGGTGATGGTCCAGTCGGAGGGGCTGACGGGGCCCGACCTCCTGGCCGCGTTCGTCACGCGCCGGGTCCTTCCGCTCCAGAGCCGGCCTCATCTGATCTGTCAGATGAGCGGCCAGCTCGATCCAAGCCGGATGTGTACCAAGGAGATGCCGCGGCCTGACGCCGCCGACATGGTGAACTACCTCGCCAATTGCCAGCTTTCCGATGACTGGCAATTTGGCAAGGAGCCATATAGCCACGCCAATCCCCCGCCTACGGTACGCTCCCTTTCTCTTTTTCTCTTTCTCTCTCTCAGCTTTGTCGCCGAGTTCCTTTGGGCCGACTCTAACTCCATCGGTTCGCTCTTTTTTACAGAGTCCTCTGCTTCGACCGGCCGGCGGGGCGGACGCGGAGCGCCGCTTCGTCCCCGACCGGACCGAGCACGACCAGGAGGACCCCGACCTGGGGGCAGTCCATATGGAGGACGCCACCGAGACGACTGGCGGTGAAGCAGGCGGCTCCGGGTTTACCGCTACCTTCGAGGACTGGCCAGACGAAGACGAAGCCGAAGCCGTCCCGCCCAGCCAGCCGGCCCCCGGACACGGCGCGAGCTCTTCCGGCGCGCAGCCTGCTCGGGGTAGAGGCCAGAAACGTCGCGCCACCCAGGGCATGTTCGGTAGCCGGACGAAGAAGCCTAGGTGTGGGGCGGCGGCCACCAGGCGGGAAGAGGCGGCCGCGAAGGCGGCTCGCTTCCGCAAGGTGGTGAAGCAGCCGCAGACGGTATCGGCGTAAGTTCTCTCTTTCTTCGTACTGTCCTTCTTTCTTTCCTTTGATGGTTCTTGAGTCTTCGTCTTCTTTTTCAATGATCAGTGCTCCACTGTCACTTGAGCGGGCGGCTGCCGGCTCCGTTGTCGAGTCGCCAGGGGGCTCTGGGAGCACCACCCGCCGCGTAGATCCCCGTGCCGCCCTCCTGGAGGCGACGGAAAGGAATGCATGGGAGGTGCGGGAGGAGCAGGAAGCGCGGGAGGCGGAGGCACGGAGGGCAGCCGCCGCCCAGGCAGCTCGGGAGGAGGAGGCGGTGAAGGCGCTTGCCGAGGCCGCAGCCAAGGCCCAGGCAGAGGCCGAGGCAGAAGCGGCGGCAGGGGAGGCCTTGATGGTCACCCCCCTGCGCACCATGGCGCCTGGGGCGCGGATCCCTCGCCAGGGGGAGCCAGCGGTTCCTAGCCGGGTTTGGGAGGGAGCGGCGACGGCGTCATCTTCTTGAGGGAGGCGCCGGGGCCGACTCCTCCGACTGGGGCGACCCAAGGCCGCCAGCCTGAGCCTGCGTCCGCACAGTCGGCGGGGGGCGAGCCGGCCGCGGGGGCTGAGGTGGTGGTCCGGGTTCCGTCAAGCCGGCGTGCGGGGAAGGCCGCGGCTGAACCACAAAAGGCTGCGTCGGAGCCACAGCCGGCCGTGGGCTCCAGCTCGTCGGCTCGAGACGCGGAGGCGGCCAGCGCTACCTCGGGGTGGACGCCGGGCGGAGGGTCGGCCGTGGTGAACGTCGCCGCGCAAGACGTCCGGACCCCGCTGCAGAGCCAAGCCGCGGCGCTGAGGCAGTTCACCGACGAATTCCTCGCCACACGGGCAGCCATCCGGGTTAGTATCCTCATCTTGCTCTTTTTGAACTTGATTTCTCTCGTGGGGGCACGTCAGCGCACCCACCGGGTGTAGTCCCCAAGTTCCGAGTCGGCTGCTGAGCAGGCGGCTTGGAACTTCTTGGAGAATTTTGTTTTTGCTGCTTTTGTTCTCACGTCGGTCTTCTGTCCGTCTTGCAGGACTACCACAATCTCCGAGCGGCCGCCTTCAACTCCTAGGCTCGGGAGTTGACTCAGAAGACCGCCGATCTCACGGAAAGCCGAGGTATGTGACTTGATTTTTATCTCATGTGGGGGCGCGTCAGCGCACCCACTGGGTGTAGTCCCCGAGATTCGGGCTGACTGCTGAGCAGTCGGCTCGGATCTTCCTTGATAATTTCTCATTCTTCTTCTTCTTCTTCTTCTTCTTCTTCTATCTCTGCAGCAGCCAACGCCAGTCTGAGGGCACAGCTGGGGGAGTCCCAGACTGCTCTTCGTGCCAAGGACGCGGAGCTCGCCGCCTTGGTGCAGGAGCGCGACCGCCTAGTCAAGAAGCTGGCCGACCAGGAGGAAGGCCACAAGGCTGCGCTGAAAGCTGCGCAGGATCACGAGGCCGCCCTTCAGGCCGAGTTCGAGACGGAGGCGGCCGGCTGGGCAGAGGCCAGGCAGACTCTGGTCTCTAGCTATGGCCAGATTGAGGACCTGGTTGACGGTAAGTCGTCTATCCCTTCATCCTTTCTTGCCATCTGCCACTTCGGCTTGTTTTTCTGATTTTGGTGTTCTTCTTTCCTTTTCTCCTTCGCGCAGAGTACTTCCCTGGCTACTCAACTGCTGCCAACCAGGCCATCGAAGCTCGTCGCCAGGCGAAGAGGCAAGCCGGCTTGAAGATCTCGCCGACCGCCGGCAGCTCGCTGGAGGAGCAGCTCCTGGCGATCCAGGCTCGTATCCAGCCGGCTCACAGGCTGCTCCGCCGGCTTCAGCGTGCCGGGTCGCAGGTCTTGGCCGCCCTCTGGCCCGGCCAAGTGGTCCCGCGCACTCCCAGCCGGACCGCCGACTGGCTGGAGGTGGCCGTCGGCCGCTTCGAGGCTTGGAAGGCTTCGGCGGCTCGCTCCGGCGCCAGGCGGGCGCTGGAGTTCGTCAAGGCCTGGTATCCCGGCCTGAACCTGGACCAGCTGGCGACCTGGCGGCAGCAAGCTGACACGGAGCTGGAGCCGGCGCGGCCGGCCATCATTCGGCGAGCTTCGGCGATCGCCGACTACACCGACACCAACGTCTTCGCCCCCGAGGTGGACGACAATGGAGTCGCCCAGCCGGAAGATTGGTTCGGGCTGGACCCGGCGCATGGCGAGGACTCGGCGGAGGAGATCGACTCCAGCGACGAGGGCGAGGAGGAGGAGGAAGAGGAAGGTGAAGACGCCGAGCCGGCTGGTGGAGAAGCCGGCCAGCCTGACCGCGCCTCCAGCACTACGTCGCGTGCGAGTGCGTCTCCTGCCGCAGGAGGTGGTCAGGCCGGGACCAACTAGGCGGCCACTCCTTCAGCCGGCGAGCTGCCTTCACCGGTCAGTTCGGCCTCCAAGTCGCACCTTAGTCTTCTTTCTTTTGTTTTCCTGTCTTGTTGCTTTGAACAATGTTTGGTTAAGTCTGCACAATTCCACCCACTGGGTGTATTGAAACTCAAGTCTGTTGCCAGCCTTTAGGCGGCCTTATGTATATAAGTTATGCAATCGGCCTTTCCTTGTACTTTCGCTTTTTGTCCTTCTGCTTTTTTTTTCTTTGCCGCCCTCCCTTGGTTGCCGCCTCCCTAGTCAAACAGTTTTTCTACAAACTGTAGCCGGGGAGTGCCTGGCCGATTGGGGAGGGGGAAGTACTTTTAGCTCTGCTGGACTTAAGCTAAGTTTTTTAGGAAGCCGGCTAGCCGGTTGCTGTGACAGCCGGCAGGCGTATATGGAGGCCGTCTCTTTGCTATATGGGTTAGTTGTTCCTTAGACGTTTTTCGTGTGGGCGTCTTTTCTGTCTTTCCTCTTGCTAGTCGGACAGTCAGTTCTTTGAGCTGCGACTTTCAACAAGGGAGGACTTGGGAGCCGGCACACTACTTTGCTGACTTCGGGAAGAACTTAGAATATAGCTCAAGGCGGCCAGTCCCCGGGCCGACTAGTCGGACCCGGTGCCGGACAAGAGTTCAAAATGTAATAATACATTCATGGATATGACACTCGTCATTCATAGATAAATAAAAAGGCAGTCCCCGAGTACTGTTCGGGGGGCCTGTTGGTTTGTAACTTAATACAAAAGGGGTAGCGTGATACATACTGCTTTTCAGCTGTAAAATCGTCTTAGGAGGTTTGCGTTCCATGGTCGCTCCGACTCCTTGCCGGAGTCGTCTCTCTTGCGTGCTCTTGGCTTTTGCGCGTCGATCAAGTAGTAGGAGTCGTTGCCGAGTGCCTTGCTGACGACGAAGGGGCCTTCCCAAGGGGCCGAGAGCTTGTGCTGGCCGGCTGTTCGCTGGATCAGCCGGAGCACAAGGTCGCCCTCTTGGAAGGATCTTGGCTTGACCTTGCGGTTGTAGTAGCGGCGCAGGCCTTGCTGGTAGATGGCGGACCGGCTGAGGGCTAACAGCCGGCCTTCTTCCAGTAGGTCGACGCCGTCTTCTCTTGCTTCTTTGGCTTCCTCCTCCGTGTATATGGTGATCCGAGGCGTGTCGAACTCGATGTCTGTTGGAATGACAGCCTCGGCACCGTACACAAGGAAGAATGGAGTGAAGCTGGTTGACTTGTTGGGTGTAGTTCGCAGACTCCAGAGGACAGCCAGCAGCTCTTCGAGCCACCAGCCGGCCGATCGCTGCAGTGGTACAACCAATCGGGGCTTGATGCCGGAGAGGATAAGTCCATTTGCTCGCTCGACTTGGCCGTTTGACTGCGGGTGGGCAACGGACGCTAAGTCCAGTCGGATGCCCTGTGTCGCGCAGAAACGTGCCAGTGCGCCTTTGGCGAAGTTCGTGCCGTTGTCGGTGATGATGCTGTGCGGCACGCCGTACCGAGTAGTGATGTCGGTGATGAATGTCACGGCAGTCGGCCCGTTCAGCTTCTTAATCGGCTTTGCTTCGATCCACTTTGTGAACATGTCCACAGCAACGAGTAGATGTGTCAAGCCACCGCGGGCCGTCTTGAAAGGGCCCACCATGTCCAGTCCCCAGACGGCAAAAGGCCAGGTGAGGGGAATGGTCTTGAGGGCAGAAGCCGGCAGGTGTTGTTTGGAACTGAAGACTTGACATCCTCTGCAGGTCTTGACTATTTCTTTAGCATCCTCCAAGGCAGTCGGCCAGAAGAACCCATGGCGGAAAGCCTTGGCCACGAGGGATCTTGAGGCGGCGTGATGGCCGCATTCGCCTTGGTGGATGTCTTTGAGGATTGCCACTCCTTTTTCTGGCTCGACGCAACGCTGGAAGATTCCAGTGACGCTGCGCTTCACAAGCTCCCTGTTGATTATTGTGTATGCTGCGGCTCGTCGTTGCACTAGTCTTGCTGCGATCTCATCAGCCTGCAGCTCTCTGCTGACTAGGAACTTGAGGATGGGCTGGGCCCATGAGGGAGCTGTGACTTCTTCTGCTGTTAACGTGGCCACCATGACTCGGGTGGGTGGGTTGGGTGTTGCATTGGAGTCGTCCACCGCTTCTTGTGTCGTTGCAGTCCCCGGGCCGACTGCTGCAGTCCCCGGGCCAGGTTCTGAAGTCCCTGGGCCGGGTGCGACTACGTCAGTCCCCGGGGCAGTCGTCGAAGTCCCCGCGCCGCCTGCGGGATTTCTTGAGCCGGATCCGGCTGTTTCTGGCGCAGGCGGTACGAAGATGGAATCCGACTCTAGAGACGGCTTGATGGACGGCTTGAGGAGGCGCTGGAGGGAGACGCCCGTCGGTATGGCTTGTCGGGTGGAGCCGATCCGTGCTAGGGCATCTGCTTGGTCGTTGTCGGCCCTTGGCACGTGAAGGAACTCGCACCCTTCGAAGTCATCTGCTGGACGAGGAATCGGTAGCTTGCCATGTTTGCGTCCTTGGCGTCCCAGTCGCCAGATGATTGCTGGACCACTAAGTCTGAGTCGCCGTAGCACAGGATCCGGCATATGCCGAGTTCTTTGGCTAGCCGGAGCCCATGTACGAGCGCCTCATACTCGGCCACGTTGTTGGAGGCGGCGAAGTGGATCTGCAGCGTGTACTTGAGCTTGTCGCCTTTGGGAGAGGTGAGGACGATGCCGGCTCCCAAGCCAGTGCGCATCTTGGACCCGTCAAAGTGCATCCGCCAATGGGTGGAGTCGGGAGCCGGCGGTAAGTACTGGGTCTCGGCCCAGTCGACGAGGAAGTCGGCCAATGCTTGCGACTTGATGGCGGTGCGATGTTGATAGAAGATCGTGTAGGGCGCCAAGGCAATGGCCCATTTGGCCACCCGGCCGAATGCATCCCTGCTGCCTATGATCTCGGCAAGCGGGGCAGTGCACACGACCGTGATGGGGTGCTCTTGGAAGTAGGGCTTCAATTTCTTGGCAGCGAAGTATACCCCATAGCACATCTTCTGATAGTGCGGGTAGTTTTGCTTTGAGCTAGACAGTACTTCGCTGAGATAGTAGACCGGCCTCTGGACCAGCTGGGCTCGGCCTTCCTCCGGGCGCTGGACCACAACAACAGTGCTGACGACTCGGCTTGTCGCAGCGATGTAGAGGAGCATGGGCTCCTTCTCAGTCGGCGCGGCCAGGACAGGCGGAGTGGTCAACATTTTCTTCAACTCATGGAAGGCTTGGTCGGCTTGATCATTCCACTCAAAGTGAGTGGACTTCTTCATGAGTCGGTACAGGGGGAGGGCCTTCTCTCCTAGTCGGCTGATAAAACGGTTCAGGGAGGCTAAGCAGCCAGTGAACTTCTGCACATCTCGCAGCTTGGTGGGAATCTCCATCCTCTCGATGGCTTTGATCTTGACAGGGTTGCACTCAATGCCGCGTTCCGAGACCAGGAAGCCTAGCAGCTGGCCGGCTGGCACTCCGAACACGCACTTCTCGGGGTTGAGCTTGATCTGGAATCGGCGCAAGTTGGCGAATGTTTCCTTCAGGTCTTCCAGCAAGGTACCGCGCTTCTCTGTCTTCACCACAATGTCGTCTACGTAGACGTGGGCATTTCTGCCGAGTTGTTTCAAGAGACATTTCTACATGCAACGCTGAAAAGTGGCACCGGCGTTTCTCAAGCCGAATGTCATTGTCAGGTAGCAGAAAGCTCCAAAGGGTGTGATGAAGGCAGTCTTCCGGCGGTCAGCCGGGTCCAACTTGATCTGATGATACCCTGAGTATGCATCCAAAAAACACAACAGCTCGCATCCGGCTGTGGAGTCTATCACTTGGTCAATCCGTGGCAAAGCAAACGGATCCTTTGGGCAGGCCTTGTTCAAACTTGTGTAGTCTATACACATGCGCCACTTGTTATTCTTCTTCAAAACCAGAACTGGATTGGCAAGCCATTCTGGAAAGAACACTTCCATGATGAAGCCGGCTGCAAGGAGCCGGGCTATCTCTTCTCCCACGACTCTTCGCTTCTCTTCTGATAGTCGGCAGAGGGGTTGCCTGACTGGCTTCGCATCAGCTCGGACATGTAACTTGTGCTCGGCGAAATCCTTCGGGACACCCGGCATGTCCTTTGGGGACCATGCAAAGATGTCTCGATTCTCACGGAGGAAGTCGGCGAGCTCGCCTTCCTATTTACTGTCCAAGTTCGCCCCAATCACGGCGAACCTCTCCGGGTCCTCTGGGTCTAGAGGTATCTTCTTTGTCTCTTTCGCAGGCTGGAAGGAGCCCTGCGCATCACCGTCCTTGGGGTTGGGGGACAAGGCTGGGTGCTTGCCGGCCATGGCCACAACCCGCTCCAACATCTTCTTCTCTTCGGCCACCACGAGGGACTCGGCCAGCCGCCTGCTGGCCATGGCACACTCGATGGACTTCTTGTAGTCGCCGTCTACCGTGATGATCCCCTTCGAGCTCGGCATCTTCATCTTCAGGTAGGCATAGTGGGGCACAGCCATGAACTTGGCCAAAGCAGGTCGGCCAAGCAGTGCATGATAGGGGCTCTCCAGATCCACCACCTCGAACCATATTGCTTCCCGGCGAAAGTGATCTTTGTCTCCGAAGAGAACATCCATTTTGATCTTGCCGATTGGAGAGCAAGATAGGCCGGGTACGATACCATGGAAGACAGTGCGGCTCGGCATGAGCTGCTTTGCTTTGATGTTCAGCTTGTCCATGGTGTCGCGGTACAGTATGTTGATACTGCTTCCGCCGTCTATCAGGACGCGGGAAAATCTGGCAGCTCGCCTCTCCGTCGCGAGGGTGACGTCTAGGACCATAGCATAGGAGCCAGGCGAGGGCATCACCTCTGGGTGATCGGCCTGGCTCCAGCTGATGGGCTTTTCCGACCAGTGCATGAACTCGGCAGTGCTAGAGGCGACTGTGTTTACTTCTTGGTGTTGCCGGCGTCGGCTGCGCTTGTCGTCGACTTGACTTGTGAAGACGACGAGGCGTCGTGCGCTTCGGGGAACTCGTCTTGGATGGCGCCGACTGCAGGCCGGACCGCCGGCTGCTGAGGAGCTGGAGGCGGCGGGCCGGGAGGCGGAGGCGGCACCATCCCTTCGCCCTTGGTGATGTGGGTGAGCCAGTGGCATTTTCGTGTTGTATGGTTGGACGGCTTCGCGCCGCTGTGGAACTTGCAGGGAGCATCGAGTGCTTGCTCGTAGGAGAAGGACGGCTGCCAGGGCGGCCGGCCTCCCTTCTTCTTGGGAGCGGGCCGCTCCTCGGGCTGCTCGTCTTCGACTGTGGCCACCTGCCGACTGGAGGAAGTCGGCATGGGGCCCTTGCGCTTGTGGTCGTTCTGGTAGGGGTGCCGGTTTGTGTCGCCAGCCGGCGTCTTGGGAGCCGGAGCAACTACCTTCCCCGAGGCGTCCACTCGGAGCTCGGTCTTCATGGAGGAGTCGGCAGTGGCATACTTGTCGGCGGTGATCAGCAACTCATCGAGGGTAGCCGGCTCGTCGCAGAGGAGTCGGTGCTTGAGGAGGGTGCCCTCTCGGCACCCGGCAGTGAAGTACTCGATGGCCTGGACCTCGTGCACTCCCTCGCAGGAGTTGCGGAGCTCGGCCCATCGCGTGAGGTAGTCGCGGGTCGACTCGTTGGGCCCTTGGACGCAGAGGGAGATCTGGCGAGGCTTGGGAGGTTGCTTGTAGGTGCTGGTGAAGTTGCGGACGAAAACTTCGGTGAAGTCCAGCCAGCTGTTGATGTTGTATGGCTTGAGGCTGTTGAGCCACGTGCGCGCCGTCCCTTGCAGCATCAAGGGGATGTACTTCACGGCGACGCGCCGATTGCCGTTGGCGATGCTGACGGCTGTGGAGTAGTCGATGAGCCAATCTTCCGGCTTCACTGAGCCGTTGTACTTGGGTGTGTCTCTGGGGAGCGAGAACCCTTTGGGGAAGGGCTCGTCGTGGATGCGGGGGCCAAAGCATGGCGGGCCGACATCGTCTTCTTCTTCTAACGCCAAGGATTGAGCAAGGCGGTCGATCCTGTGGCGGGCGTCACTCTCGCCGACTCCTTCTCGGCGGCCGAGTCGGTCGCCAAGAGTCGGATGCGTGATGGGCGGCGGAGTGAGGCACCTTTCTCTTCGAGGCGGGGGAGGCGGCAGGTTTCCTTGGTGTTCGACCGCCCGAGGGCGGCCATCCGCGTCGCGCTCGATAGTGATGCGAGTCCGGCTGCGGCTGGCAGCCGGCTCCTTGTCTTTCCTCTGGTGCGTGCCGCTCGCAGTCGGCGAGCGGGACGTCGCGGCGTGCTCGCGGCGCGGGGGATGACTATCAGCACGGGCGCCGGCATCGTGCCGTTCTGCAGCCGCGTCGATCAGCTGCTGGATCCGTCTTGTCATGTAGGGGAGCTCATCGGCCCCCAACCCATTGAGCTCCTCTGCTGCCGCCTGAGCGGCTCGCAGATTCTTGAGCGGGGTGGCGTAGACGGGGCGATCTGCGCCCAGCATGCTGGCAACGGCTGCACCGCGCTTCTGGACGAAGCCGGCTCGGCTCGGACCGCTGGGCGGCGGCGTTCCGAAGGCGGCGCGGTCGACTTCGCGCTGGTGGGCCTCAGCGAGGCGTCTCATCGAGGCTATCTTCTTGCTCTCCGTGATGAGGGCAAGACGGCGTGCCTCCAGGGTCTCGGCGTCGGCGTCGGCTGGGATGGGGATGGAGAGGTCGTGCATCGCCGCTTGCTGAGCGTCGCGGGCGCTCCCGCCCGAGTTGGAGACGTGGCTGATGACCAGCACTTCGGTGACAGCGCTGCTGCCGCTGTCAGCTCGAGGGAGTGGGTCTTCGAAGACCACCACGTCGGAGGGGTAGGCGTCGAGCGACGCGGTGTCGGAGTCTATGAGCATCGGGTCGGTGGAGCCGACAGACTCCATGTCCGCAGCAGGCTCGCTGGAGACGTGAAGTTGGTCGAGGAGGCTGACGAGGCGGCTCTCGGGGTAGTCGGTGCCTGCGTCGGACGCAGGCTCGTCGGAGATGCGAGTTTCGCCGAGCAGATCGGCGAGGCGGCTCGCTGCGCAGACGTCGTCGACGCCTTGCAGCGCGTCGGGGCAAACGCCATCGGGCGCAGCAGGCTGGCTGCGCTCACGGGGGAGGAAGAGGGTTCCCGTCCAGAACAGGTCTCCGGACAACGGTGCACCTGGCCCCACGGTGGGCGCCAAATGTCGGGTGGTTGGTGCGACATATGCCAAGGGATGGCTTATCATTGTGGGAGCCAACAAAACGTCGGCGGTGCCTGGAAACGGGATGAGGCGAAGACATGCACGCCGGCGAATCTTACCCAGGTTCGGGGCTCTCCGAGGAGATAACACCCCTAGTCCTGCTCTGCGGGGTCTCCGCATGATCACTAGATCGATAAAGAGTAGCTACAATCGCCCCTAGAGCTGTTGGGATCAAGGGAGAAGAAGAACAAGGCTAGCTCTTGCTTCTCTCTATCTATGGTGCGTGTGTGTGTGCTATGCTTGGAAGCCAAACATGCAGAGGTGCCAACCCTTTGCATGGGTGCTCTGGGGTTTATATAGCCCTACCCCCCGGGGGTACAATGGTAATCCGACTGGGAACTGGCCCCAGCCGTCACTGTCTACGCCTGTCGGCTTCTCCACCGGCTGCTGGGTCCCGCCGGCTGCTGGCTACTCGGTCGACAGGCCGGCCCCACCGCCTAGGGTCTTGTCGGCGGCTGCTTACTGTAGCCGCGCCTCTGATGATGAGGGCTTTGTCGGGGTAAGCGTGGCTACAGTGATCCGCATCGGGGGCTATCACTGTAGCCTCACCTCGTCTTGTCTCCTTAATGGGGCTCCTGCTTCGAGGAAGGGAGTCGCCGGCTTCTGGAGGCCGGCTATGCTCCTGGCCAACTAGGAAAAGCCGGGCCGCCTTCACGCCTCTCTCTAGCTGAAGGGGCCCGCGGTCCTTTGGGCCGTACAGGAGGGGGTCGTGGATGACGTCACGGCTGGCGTGGCTACAGTGTCGGGCCGCACGGGAGACATCCCTCCCGTACGGCCTCCTGTAGCCATGACTGCCTCGGCCTTCGGGGGTTGTGGGCCGCACTGTGGCCATGCCCCGTCAGGTCGTCGTTATGTAGGAGCGGTTGTGGTCTTGGCCGGCTTCTAGGAGTCGGCGTCCTTCTTGGCCGGCTTCTTGGAGTCGGTGAGGCTGGGTCGCCTTCCGGGAGTCGGCTTTAGTGGTAGCCGGCTAGGGAAGGCGGCCCAAATGCTTGGAGTGTTTGAAGGCCCAAAGGCCTGATAAATTTTCTGAAGAGCCAGGGGTAGTCGGTTAGGCTACCCGTGGCCAATTACTCCGACACAAACCTACCCCTATCGAAACCTATAGAAATCCAGCAGATAGGCTTTGCATGGCAGGGATAGGCAGTAGTGATTTCCATCTCGCAGATTTTGGTTTCGGGCGGTTACTACGACTTTCCCCGCTTCGTTCAAATTTTGCAGAGTGCACATTTACCGTGCCAACTCAATTCGAATCCCGTTTGTATTCTATATTTTTTTCGGGCGGGATCCATTTTGAATTGGAATTACATTCTATATACATCATTTTTTTATATATACTTTCAAAAGCACAACACCATTTATACATAAATATGGTTTACAAATGGCATGATCTCATATTCATAAGGTTGTATCCATCAATTTGGATTTTCAAATATTCGAAACCACTTTATGTTGAAATCCAATGTATGCATTCCTCGCTAACTGTCTCCAATTAATGTGTGTTTCATGCGGGTTTTTTTACTTCTCAAACATGTATAATGTGTTTCACACACGCAACATATAGTGTAATCCCGTTTAGACATTAATTGCATATAAACCATGCATTGTTTGTAATTGAAGAATCTATGGATCACCAATATTGATAAACTATATAACATTACACGTGTGCCCAAATTCAAATGAATATGCATGTTTGATACACCAATTTGCGTTATGATATTATCGATGTCGTGATCTCCAGTTTAAATATTTGAATCCCCTTTAATCCAGATATTCGTCTCATATAGCTATCACTCATGCTTATATAGGACTATCTCTCTGGACCTATACGCGTTCATCGTCTCTCAGGTATCTCTCGTGCTACCTGTATGTCGACAATGATCTTTTATCTTCGTAACACACTGACGGTACTCTCTCCCTCGACCTTCATCACTCTATCTCTCTCTAAGTATATCTCGCTCCCTGCTATGTGTCTCTAACTATGATTCTCCATGTGGAATCTCTTTCTCTCACACAAACACAAAACTTTGTCTCCCGGGGTCTCATTTCTCTCTACTATTCCCATGCGTGCCACTCGCACACCCCTCATACAGAGATGTCTTTCGCTCCTTAGATATGAGAACCTATGACTCTTCCTCTTCAATATCTCTTTCTCACACACAAACACAAACTCTGTCTCCTAGGGTCTCATATTTCTCCATTGTTCTCTTGTATGTCGCTTACACACACCCTCTCTCCCTAGAGATATCTTGCGTTCCCTCGTATGTCTCTCTAGTTATCACTCTCGTTGTGAAATATCTTTCTCTCTCGCAGACACAAAACTCCGTCTCTCTGGATCTCATTTCTCTCTGATATCTGTTTGTATGTGACTCACATGCACCCTCTCTCTATCTCTCTCACTCCCACACACATAACCCAGCCTTCTGATCCACTCGACTCCTATCTCTAACGCACACTAGCTAGCATCTTTATCTTTCTATTTATCTGTTTCTCCATCAACCTTCTTTCTCGCCCTCACTCTTGATTCCTATCACGCACACTACATATGTTTCTCTCTACATGCAGTCAAGTGCCCTCTCACACACATATATAACTTCACCCTTTGAACCACCCGACGGTCATCTCCAACACCCAAACTAGCGGATGTCCCTCTAGCTAGTATCTCCATCTCTGTATCTATCTGTAGTTTCTCCGTCAACATTTATTTCTCGCACGGAGTCTTGCTTCCTATCACCCACACTATATATGTCTCTCCATACATATGCATTTATAGGTTGGTCTCTTTTGCACAATCGTTGCGCCTCACTCCCTCTGCTCGCCATAGATGCATGCTCCAGCCCACGCCACTATCTCTTAAAGACAAAAACACACGCTCAATTGTCGGGCCTTCTTCCCTGCATTCTCACATGCATGCATATTGTCATACCGATCCGTCTCTCCCATGTCGTTGATCTTATGACTTATGTCTTCTTTCTTTTATCTCGATCATGCGCGCGCGCACACACACACATCCCACGTATACATGTATACCTCTCACACATGCACGTTCAAGGTCTCTATGTCTCCATACGTTTAATTACCCTCAATCCTAATGCCACATCGAATCGTTCTCCTCTTTTGTGCACATAACTTCCGCCTGGATGGGTAAAACACACACTCACACTTAACAATCTCCTTCTAGCTACCCCCTGCCTCTCACTCTTCCCCTATATCCCCGAAACCAATAAGACCATCCCTTTGTTTAATTCCCGCCTACATGCACCATCGATATATAGTAGTCTTCCTCGGTGTCTCTTGAACAAACACGTTCTCTCGATGTCGACTCCTCTCACGCGCACACACCTTCTCTTCCCTCTCTACGGGCATTTTCTCTCTCGCACCCCATCGTTCGTGGCCTCTGTCATACACATCACCTCTCTATGATGAAGCCATGCACACTTAAATTACATCCTCCACAGAAGACCCCGCGACACACACACACACGCACACACACACACACACGCACACCCCCCCACACACACACACGCACACTAAGACTCCATCTCTCTCTCCTCTCTCTCTCTCTCTCTCTCTCACACACACACCCCACACACACACTAAGACTCCATCTCACACACACATGCTCTAGGCGGAGCATTTGTTCCTACCACCCTTCATCCAACCTTACCCGTATGATAAACAATCACCTTTATTTACTTGCATAACATGGACAAATTCCACTTTACTTTAGTAGTCAGCAAACTTATCATCTGTACCCTTATAAAAAAACGAGTTGGCGGTGATGGTGTGCCTGCCATCTTGTAATACAGACCGTATGATCTATATCTGAGGATAGAAAGCAAACTATGATAATTTTACAGAAGATACCTGCACCTCTCTCCACATCATTATCTCCCGCAACCTCATTGCTCAGCAACTAAAAAAGGAATAAGTCTCTGGAACAATCTAGCATGCATGGTGGCCGCCGCCGCCTGCCGGCGCCGTCCATCCCCATTCATCCGCCCATTCCGACCACCAGTCACCACCACGCTCCACTCCTCCTCGCCTTATCTCTCATCTTTCATTTTTTCGATGACATTCTCGAGATACCAGTTTTCCGATAAAATTCTCGAGATATCATTAGTTTTTACACATGGGATTACTCCTGCATGGGTCAATCACAATAGGTGTTCTGTAAAAAAATGCATATTGATGTTCCGTGGAATGCACGAGAATCTTGCTTGTAATTATATAATGCAAATCACGAGCAGGAAGTGACATTTTTTTGACACAACCACGTTAACATGGCCACGTAAATCACTAGCTAAAGTAAAT
Organism: Triticum aestivum; assembly: GCF_018294505.1. Classification (NCBI taxonomy): domain Eukaryota; kingdom Viridiplantae; phylum Streptophyta; class Magnoliopsida; order Poales; family Poaceae; genus Triticum; species Triticum aestivum. Next base: position 412,795,728 of record NC_057799.1, on the reverse strand, counting down.
ACCATTATACTTATATCCCGATGCAAAAGGTTGAGTACATGTCCGAAGAGTAGAGTCGCACACATGCACTCTGTCTCTCAGAATCTCTCTCACACACACACCAGTAACGTGACGCCCACTTAAGCAGACACGTATGTTACAATTTGTGCACCCGCGGGTACACGTGATGCTGCGCATTTATTTAAGCCGGAAGGCGAACCCAAACAGTAGCTGCATTCATTCCCCTCCTGCCGCCTCTTCTCTGGTCGCCGTCGCCCGGTGGCCATGGGCCGGCCGAAGGTAACAACATACGCCATACTCCCGCCGGAGCGGCGCTTTAATATGGAACTTTAAGTGGTCATGCATGCATCTTTTTGTGCTAGCACTCCTATATAAGGGTTGCCCGGTCGCTTCCCGCGGACGTGTGCGGGCGGTGGAAGAGGAAGGAGAAGGGAAGCGGGTTGTGGAGTAACGTTTTTTACCACAATTTCTTAGGAAACTGAGTGCAATAATTGAGTAGTTTTGCAAACTACCAGTACTACACCTGAAACGGTTCAAAACCTATACTCCCTTGCCAGCGCGCGCTTCCCGCGTGAAACGGTCAGCGTCGCCCTGGTGCGTCGGTGCGCATTAATGCCCGGCCAGAGCGGAGGCGACCTCTCACTGGCACCGGCTTTGAAGTGGCGTGTAACGCCCACGATGCGGCTATATCTCCCACGTGTCGAGGCACGACTTAGAGGCATAACCGCATTGTGGTTTTGTCGCAAGAAGGGTCATCTTCACACAATCCCATGTAATGAACAAGAATGGGATAAAGAGTTGGCTTACAATCGCCACTTCACACAATACATAAATATAATTCATACATCATCCAAAATACACACATAGACCGGCTACGGTCAAAATCCAAATGAAAATAAGATAACCCCAAATGCTAGATCCCCGATCGTCCCAACTGGGCTCCACTACTGATCATCAGGAAAAGACACATAGTAACGACCACGTTCCTCATCGAACTCCCACTTGAGATCGATCCCATCATCTGCACTGGCATCGTCGGCACCTGCAACTGTGTTGGTAGAATCTGTGAGTCACGAGGACTCAGCAATCTCACACCCGCGAGATCAAGACTATTTAAGCTTATAGGAAAGGATGGTGTAATGAGGTGGAGCTGCAGCAGGCACTAAGCATATATAGTGGCTAAAATACGCAAAAGAGAGCGAGAAGAGAAGCAACGGAACGGTCGTCATCTAGCAATGACCAAGAAGTGATCCTGAACTCCTACTTACGTCATGCATAACTCAAACCGTGTTCACTTCCCGGAGTCCGCCGAGAAGAGACCATCACGGCTACACACACGGTTGATGTATTTTAACTGGGTCAAGTGACAAGTTCTCTACAACCGGACATTAACAAATTCCCATCTGCCTCATAACCGCGGGCACGGCTTTCGAAAGAAAATACCCTGCAGGGGTGTCCCAACTTAGCCCATCATAAGCTCTCACGGTCAACGAAGGATAAACCTTCTCCCGGAAAGACCCGATCAGTCTCGGAATCCCGGTTTACAAGACATTTCGACAATGGTAAAACAAGACCAGCAAAGCCGCCCGAATGTGCCGACAAATCCCGATAGGAGCTGCACATATCTCGTTCTCAGGGCACACCGGATAAGCGAAGCATACAGGTACCAACATAACCCAAGTTGCCAAGGGACGGTCCCGCACGGTGCTCTAGTTTGGACCAGCACTCAGAGGAACACTGGCCCGGGGGTTAAAATAAGATGACCCTCGGGCTCGCGAAACCCGGGAGAAAAAGGCTTAGGTCGCAAATGGTAAAACCAAGGTTGGGCCTTGCTGGAGGAGTTTTATTCAAGGCGAACTATCAAGGGGGTCCCATAAATCACCCAATCGCGTAAGGAACGCAAACTCAAGGAACATAATACCGGTATGACCGAAACTAGGGCGGCAAGAGTGGAACAAAACACCAGGAATAAGGCCGAGCCTTCCACCCTTTACCAAGTATATAGATGCATTAATATAATAAGAGATATTGTGATATCCCAACATATCCATGTTCCAGCATGGAACCAACTTCAACTTCACCTGCAACTAGCAATGCTATAAGAGGGGCTGAGGAAAAGCGGTAACTTAGCCAAACAACGGTTTGCTAGGAAAGGATGGTTAGAGGCTGACATGGCAATATGGGAGGCATGATATAGCAAGTGGTAGGTAGCGCAGCATGGCAACAGAGCGAACAACTAGCAAAGCAAAGATAGAAGTGATTTCGAGGGGTGGTCATCTTGCCTGCAAGGTTCTCAGAGTTGTCGAAAGCTTGATCCTCGTAAGCGTACTCAACAGGTTCCTCGTTCACGAACTCGTCTCCCGGCTCTACCCAAGACAAGAACACAAGCAATGGAACCACAATCAATCACGGGAAATGCACAAGCAACATGACGCAAAACATGTATGATATGCGAGATATGATATGCGATGCATATGCGTGCTCCGGAAGGAAAATGATGAACAAGGCAGTAACTTGGCAAACCAAGCATGCCACTGGAAAGATGAGATAATTTCGGTCGAAATCGTTATAAAGATCACCGGAAACGGATGCACGGTTTGCAAAAGGCAAGCAAAACAAGAATGACACGAATCTGCGATTAACAGCATGATAGCACTTAGAATGCAACAATTAACAATGCTACAGCACTCCAACGTAGCAACAAAGCATATGGCAGTAATCTACAGGAGATGCTTGACAAAAGATTAACACTGACCTACGGCTAGATCACAACATAACAAGCTCAAACAAGCATGGCAAAAATGCAAAAGATAACATGTTCACAGACTTGGTGAAATTACTGGACATGGCAGAAAACAGCATCAGGTAGCAATATTCAGGGCACGAAAACAACTTGTTACAGGAACTTAACATGGCAAAACAAGGCATGACAGTATTCTGCTAAATGCATGTGACAAAAGTCCCTTAATGACCATAAGCCAAAAAGGACCAGAAAATATGATGGCAACCATGTAAACATAGCAAGTTTCGTTAACAGGTTTCAGACTTAGCAGAAAACAGAGCATGGCAGAAACAATAATATGCAGGCATCTTTGTGAGCTTGATGCACTCACCACAAAGAAATGCATGAAAAAAAGCATACCTACAGCAATATGGCATGTTTATGAAGCTATCCATGGCAAGAGAAAATACAAAGCATGTATGGATCAACTACAACAAGCTTGGCAAAATTGAATAACACGTAAACAATCTGCCAGAAATATTTTATAGCAAAAGTAGAGCAAGATTGAGTCATGCTATGGCACTCCATAATTGCACACAAGGGGAGGAATGGATCAACTACAACAATATCCACAAAACATTCTTACTGAACATCTCCAAAATATGCATGGATCTCTCTGTATCATCATGTTTACATGGCAACAAAATAACAGCAGACAAAGACTTCGAGAAATCACCAAGTCTCAGAAATCATAAACATTACAGAGCCTAGTTTGCATGCTTGTGCTAGTCATCACAGAGATCACAAAAATACATGGCATACACCACTGGAAAGATGGCATGGCATACAACAAAATACATATAGAGCTCATGCCCATAAGATACACAGATTAAATGATACAAAAATAACAAATCTCCAAGTTCTGCTAAGTAACAGCAGATAACAGCAACTAGCACTCTTGCACCAGAGATTTGGGCATCAAGATGGACTCAAATGAACGTGGTGCAATTCAACAAAATGTAGAGCATCACGAGACAAACAATTAGATATATCACACGCCCGAAACGGAGCTATATGCAGAGAGTTATGCCATGATGAACAGGTGCATGTACTGTGAAAATACATAGGACTTAGAGAAAAAAACAGTGGGGATTTCGGGTCAACCTTCGGTTGTCTCCCAGATCGGATCGGGCTAGGGTTTGTCGCCGGCGCTGGAGCTCGGGGACGCCACCGGGGCGGCGCGGAGAGGGGTCGGAGGGGCCGGTGAGGAGGGACGGGGAGGCGGCGCTCGGGGCCGGCCTCGCCGGAGAGGCGGCGGTGCGGGCGGCGGCGTGCGGGAGGAGGCGACACGGCGGCGGCGA